>NC_056736.1:561064960-561169960 GCF_019279795.1 Protopterus annectens
TGGACAGTTTAAAGTTACTAGTAGGAACTGACAGAATTTACATATTAACATCCAAGGTACAATAATTGGGCTAAATCAGACAAAAATAAAAGTTATGTACTCACCATAACAATGCATCTGTCTTGCCTCTTTTCATCCTTCCTCAACCAATCGGTCTCGGATCCATTACCGGACACTTCAGTAGACTTTTTTTTTTTTAAACAAGAAACATCTTTATTAAATTATCACTTATGACATAAGCAATCATATATTTATTTAAAAGAAAACAAATCATATCTACATAATCCCAGCTGTAATCGTTGTCAGTCAAATATTACATATATCATTTATGTCCTCCCCTTTTAAAACTCATTCCTACCTTGTATGTACTGTTCCCACAATATCCATTTTTTCCTATGCAATTTGCTCCTACCCATTTTTACAGATCCCAATTCCATTTGTTTTAGTATTGTTACTATATTCACTACTTCTAGTACTGTTGGTTTACACTTTCATTTCTATTTTCTAGTAATTGCTTTTTGGCAGCCACCATTATTGGACATAGCAAGGCCTTACTATGTCTAGGCAATTCCGATTCTGTATCATAGCTCAGAAAAATAATTTCCCTAATTACATCAATTTAGTCACCCAGTATCTCTGATAAAGTAATCTGCAGGGAATCTTTAAAGTCTGCCAACTCATTACACTCCTAGAAAATATGTTCTCAATTAACTCTTTCTTTGCCATCACACCTCCAACATTTGCTGTCTACCTGAGGAAAAACTCTCTGGGGTCTACTTAGAGTATAAAAATATCTATGTAAACATTTCCAAGTAAAAATCCTAAATCGTCTAGATTTTTTTGCATAGTTGGGAGACTTACATATACCCCTCCATTGTTTCTTTGTGAATTGCTTATCCAAGCTCTCTTCCCAAGCCTTTCTAACCTCCTCTGATTCATTTTTATATTTACCATGCAATATTTCATATACTCTACTGATTATTTCTTTTTTAATGGCAGCTTGTTCTAGATTCCACAAAAACCTCTACCAGTGCTGGTCTTTTGTTTAGGACCCCCCATTTCTTTCTCTTTGCCTATACTCTGCTATCAATCCTTGATAGGGAAGGCCATCTCTAACCTGCAGTCCAAATAAATTCTTAGTGTCTTCCCATTCTATTACCTTTCCCTCTCTAATTATTTGCTCTCAATACCTTGGTTCCTTGCCAGTTCTCTCAAATAAATTTCAGCCCCCTCTTGCTTATTATCTGTATCCCTAATTGCAGTAATCCTTATTGGCAGAATCTCCTTCCTCAATTCCCATATTAGCTTAGTTATTAGAATACCTTCTGCTACTTTCTGAATATAATATTCTGCATGGCTATTGTTACTCTCTTTAAAGAACTGCATCCAAAATCCCAGTCTCTCCTTGTTTCTTGAACTTCCCCCCTTTTCAGCATCATCTCTTTCCACTCTGAATTATAGGTTTCTGCTTGTGCTATGAATAGGAGCATTAACTGTATAGCTCTGAAATACCCCTTCAAACCAGGTAATCTCAATCTACCTTGTTCTATTGGAAGAATCTGCTTACCCCACTTGGAGCTTGCTGTCTTCCCCTCCCTGATAAAATCCTTCAGCTCTTTATTAATTACTATCCGCAACTTCTCCTCTGGTTGATAAAAATATGCCTGACCTGTATATATAAGACTAAAGGGACTAAAAATATTTTAACTGCGTGTATCTCACTATCCATATCCGTATAATAGAGCTTCCAATTTCTCAGTTTTTGTATTATCTTTTGTTTAGTCTCTTCCTACATATCTTTAGCTGCCATACCAGAATAGTTTTAATCCATACTCCTAAATACTTCATTTTATCATGTTGCTATAAATATGGATATTGCTGAACCAATCTGTGTATGGATACATAATTTACCACTATTGCCTTTGTTTTAGCTTCTTTAATTTTGTATCCCGAAAAGATTTAAAACTGTCTCAAAATGTTCCACAACACTGTAATGTCCTTTTCTGGTTTTGTCAGGTATAAAATAATATCATCTGCAAATACAGTCAGCTTTTCTTGATTCCCATAACAATTATATCACTGAATTTCTGAGTCCCTTATTTTCTTCATCAATGGTTCTAAATATTATGCAAATAACAAAGGTAAAAGAGGACACCCATGCCTGGTTCCTCTGCTCAAAGCAATAATTATCTGAGAGGACAGCCAATTCAATAGATTTTTGCAACATAACTCGAGCTCCTCTCCTTACTCATAATTCTCTCCTAAACCTGGATTACCTCAGATTGAGTTTGCCCCATAGTCAGCCCACCATCTTGGATGAAAAAAAGGTACCCAGTAAAACACATAGCCCAAATTAACCACATTCAGGTTACAATAGACAGAAGGAAGAGGAAGACTAGAGCTCATTCTGCAAGGCAGCCAGGAATCACTCCTCAGGACATATTAGGGGCCTAAATGTAAAAGCTTCCAAAGCAGGAAGGGGGCCAAGAGGCAGGAGGTTGAAGAAGGATGAAAAAAGACAACACAGATGCAACATTGTGGTATGTAATTTTTGTATCTGATGTTGTCTTTTTAGTCTGCTCCTCAACCAATGGTACAGAGTCCTCAACTAGAGAAAAGCCTGGGTAGTTTTCAAGGAAGGTTATTCTGGAGTAAAGCAGTTCCAAATACTGCTCTACCCCAAGATAAGATGTCCAATTTGTAATAAGCAATAAAGGTATGAGCACTGGACCAAATGGCAGCTCCAAAGATGCCATCGATGGAACCCCTGGACAAGAAAGCAGATGATGTGGGCACACATCTGGTGGAATGAGCCTTAGGAAGTTTAAGTAAAGTCAGCCTTTTATTTTTATAAACAAAGGAAATAAAGTCAGTGAGCCATCTGGCTAAAGTTACTTTTGATACTGCCTTGCCCAATTTAGTCTTGGGAAAAAGATACAAACAACTGGTCTGACTTCATGAAATCTTTAGTTCTATGGAGACAGAATCTAAGCTGACTGTGAACACCCAACAGGTGCAGCATGTATTCTCCCTTGCTGGAAAACCTTGGAAGGAAAACAGTCAGATTGATGGACTGGTCGACAGTTGTCTCCAATGCCACCGTAGGTAAGAAAAAACAGGTTCATCTGAAGAGACACTCTATCCTTATGAAAAAAAACAGGTACAGCAGCTTCAAAGAGAATGCCTTAAGTTCTGATACTCGTCTAGCAGATGTAATTGCAACCAGAAAAATGGTTTTCACAGATAAAAAC
Organism: Protopterus annectens; assembly: GCF_019279795.1. Lineage (NCBI taxonomy): Eukaryota > Metazoa > Chordata > Ceratodontiformes > Protopteridae > Protopterus > Protopterus annectens. The sequence continues at coordinate 561,068,212 of NC_056736.1, forward strand.
TTTAGCCCACATTAGCAGAGGACTCAAAGGAAGACTGTGTCAAAGCCTGAAGAAATTCTGTTAAATCCCATGGGGAAGCAGGATCTTTAATAGTTGGTCAAAGTGAAAAGGTACATTGAGAAAGTTGTTACATAATCTCACTGATGCAAAGGAAGAATGGTTCTCACCTATATGAAAATTAGAAATGCCAGCAAGTTAGACCTTAATTGTGGAATAACTAGCTCCACTACTGAAAATGGATGCAAAAAATTTAAGGATAGCTGGAATAGGTGCTGAAAACAGATCCAGTTGTCTCTGGAGAGCCCAGATGGAAAATCTTTTCCATTTGCTCTTATAAATCTTCCTAGTATAATCTTTCTGAGAGGATGTAAGTATATGACACACTGGGAAAGAAAGCCTAGACTATCTGGCCATCACTGGAAGTGGAGAAACCATGCAATCAACTTGAGAGTCTGAATATCTGGGTGAGGTACTCCAGGCGGGTGAGACAGATGGTCCTGAGAAGGCTCCAACACCCAGGGGGTGTACCAAATGAGACCACAGGAAGGGAAATCACACTTGTCGAGGCCAGAATGCAGCAATGAGGACTACTTTCCTCTTCCACTGAGATGCTTTCTGAAGAAACTTGGGAATGAGAGGGTTGGGGCAGCATACAGGAGACTGGAGGGCCAATCATAAATCAGAGAGTCTCTCTGTGACTCCTTCTCTTTAGGAATGAGGGCGAAGTACCTGCTGCACTTAGAATTGTGGGGAGACACAAAGAGGTTGCAGCAAGGTTGGCCCTATTAGCAAAAAAATCGTTTCTGCCACTAACAGGTTGAGAGACCACTCGTGAGGAAGTAAGATGGACCAGCTCAGTATGTCTGCTAGCACACTGGACTTCCCGGGAATATGCATTGCCAACAGCCAGAAGACATAGCTCGTTGTCACACTAACAATGCTCCTCAACATAAAGGATAGGATGGTATTCCCCCCTATTTGCTGATGTACCAGACCACCGACATATTGTCCATGTGAACAGCAACCATCCCTGGAGGGAAAACATCTTGAAATGTCTGCAACATTAATAGGATTTATCTCATTTCAAGGATGCTGTTGTGAAGACTGACCTCCAACTGAGACTAGCTACCTTTGACTGTCCTTCCCAAGTAACCCCCCCCCCCATCCTAGCTGTGAGGCATCCGTAGTTACTGTGGGCTTGGGTACAGGCAGGATAAAAGTGCAGCCCTGATAAACTTCTGTGTGGACCCACCTTATGTGTTCTCTCCAACCTTTGTAAGCCAATTTAAGTGTGGTCAAGAGGTGTTATCCTACTGAAACCTTGCTAAAGGTTCCAGAATTATGGAAGCTGCCATAGATCTGAGAAGTTTTTAATACTAAACTGGCTGGAAGCTAAGCAAGAGAGACAACATGTGATGCTTGGCTCTGCAAAATGTTTATCCTTTTCTGTGGTAAGCCTGCAATCTGTGCAGTCATATCCAGACGAGCACTGATTACCAATGAACTCCAGGACTTGAGTGGATGAGAGTTGAGATTTGGAGTAGTTCACTGTGATGTCCAGTTGAAAACACAGTTGGAACAAGTAGTCCCTGGCTTGCATTGGTAGAGACTTGATGGAAGCTAAGATGAGCCAGTCATTGATGTATGGAAACACCCAGAATCCTATCAAGCCTAAGTGTACTGTGACCACTGCCATGCACTTGCTGAACACCCCAGTGGCTGTGGTGAGATAAAAGGGCATGACCCTGAACTGGTAGTGACTGGCTCCCAGCCAGAAGCATAGATATCTCCTGGAGCATTTGTCTATTTTGATGTGATAGTATGCATCCTGAAAATCTACTGAGCACATCCAGTCATCCTTGCGCAAAAAAAGTGACAGAATGAACTGAACCATGACCATCCAGAACTTTGAGTGTTTGATAAAATGACTAAAATTGCTGAGATCCAAAACTGGTATTAGGCTCACATTTTTCTTTGGCACCAAAAAGAATGTCAAGCAAGTTCCAAATCCTTGATGGCCTGGGGGACCACTTGGATGACTATTTTTGCTAGCAGTGTTTCAATTTCTATGGCTGCTGCTTTCTCCTGACTGGGTGGAACATCAGGAATCCTTTTGGGCCGAGTGGGAGGTTGAAGGGAAATTGAATATAATAACCTCTGGATATTATAATATGCACCCAGGTGTCTTTGGTGTTGGCTGTCCAAGCTTTTGGGTGCAGGGATAAGCACCTCCCCCATCTGTCTCCAGAGTGCAGCAATTGGGCGAATTTTCAGGAGCAATGAAAGAGCTTCTCAGAAAAAGGACCTCTAAAGTCCTGGTGTTATAGGCCTCCTCTGACACATGGGAGACAACTACCATTAGAGATCCCCCTCTGCTGCGGGGGGATCTATCTCCACAGGAGTCCTGGGAAGACCTTTGTGACTTGTAGGACCACATCTTTCTATCTCCTCTCTGTAAAAAGTCTTCTGAGAGGTAGAAAAACATATGCCTACAACAGGTAAGGTCTTCCCATCCTGTTCACACCTGGAGAGAGTTTCCCTCATCTTAGGGAAAACAAGGTGGATCCATCAAAGGCAACATTCATGAATGATGTTTTGAAGAGCTCCACAAAATCAGAAAGGCACATGCAGGAGTGCCTTCTGACAGCTATTCCTGAATCACTGGCACTCGAAGCTCCCACAGATGGATGAGAAATCAGCCTCATGGAGGCGATCAACAGGGACTGAAAGGTGGTCAGTTACAAAGAAACAGTCTTCTTATCCTCTCCACCTATGGGCCTCAAGAGGACACTGGAAAACTCCTTGATCAAGTCCCTCTGAAATCTCGTAACGTGTGCCAAATAGTTCAGCGACCTGAGGACAAAGGTTGCCTAAGAATAAACATGCTTCCCAAATCTTTCCAACACCCTAGACTCTATATTTGGGGGATGGACAGAAGAACTCTGTTCAGCAAGTTCATTATTTCTTTCTCAGTGGCTGCTGCTATCACCATAGTGCCCATTGGGGGACCCTTGCTCCAATGGGCCCAACCTTTGGAGCAACAAGGTACTTATCTGGCTTCTTGGGGATAGGCTCCTTGACATCCAGATCCTTCAAAGCCTAGTGGGAAATGAGGTCCACCATTTCATCTGCTGGAGGGGACTACCCAGGATGTAGCTGAGTCAGCTCTGAAAGCCTCTAGAAACACTGATTCCTCCTAGAAGGGTGGGGGGTTTGGAGTCCAGCCACCTTTATGTCTCAAAAGTTCAAGGATTTCACCAAAAGAGACATCTTCAAGGGTTGGTCTGAGGGACCCCTCCCCTTCATCAAAGTCAGTCTATTCCATCAAATACTCCAGCAGGGAATCTAAGTGCCTCCTTTTGTACATATGCTCCTGAGAGGGTTCTCCAGTGGGATGCTCCAAGGAGGACTCAAAAGTGTGAGCGGAATCTTGGATGATGACTGTCTCTAGGCTTGAATGAGCTGGTTGTCCCAATGGAACAGAATGAAAAGACTCAGGATCCAAAGTAGACAGCTGTAGAGTGGTGGACCCGATGGGGGGCAAGGATGTTTTGTCCACAGTGGTGGAAAACATTCTCTCCACTACCTAAAAGGTAGAGGTCATGCATGAACTAAGAACCGACCTGGAAGGACCTAAAGCCATCTGCCCAGGGTAGCTTTGAGCATCCCCAAGATCTTGCCTCGATGCAGAGGTTGGAGCTGAGCTGTCTGGCGCCAAATCTCCAAAGGGAAGGGATGGCTACAAAAACATATGAGTTGAAACAAAATGCCAGGATCCGGCACCAAAGCTACAACTCTGAGATCCTTCCAGCTCAGACAGAGTCAGAGTTGCCTAGATCAGAGAAGGTGTCAGAGTTGACAAAGGCCAAGCCTTAGAATCTGACACAGACAAACTTGGAATTCTTGAGTCCGAAGACTCCAAAGCCAGGCGACAGATCGAAATAGGAGTCAAAACCTGGGACTGGACTGGTGGTAGACACACAAATCCAATGGGAGACTGAGATGAAATGATTCCCAACTGAATCTGAATTCTGAGAAAATGTTATCATCATCTTGTCCACATCTACTTGTGTCAAGTTCCTAGTCGACCTGATGAAGAGGTTGAAAGTGGTCTTAAAGCCCATCAAGGTGTCTCTTCCAGGAATGGTGACCGGAGTCTCAGGAAATAGGCTCCAAAGAGAGAATCCAAGTGACCTTTGATTTAGATTGAGTCAGATCTGAGGGAGCAGTTGGCTCCAAGGATCACAGTTTGAATTGAGATGGATCCGATGAAGTAGTTGGATGCGAGGATTTTGCAATTTTCTTGGGCAGAGCTAAGCCCAGTGCAGAAGGAGGACAGCAATCACAGGAATGTTTCCTTAAAATAGCCAGATGAATGCCCCCTGGATTTCTCCAATGATTTCTTGGAGGAAGGGGGAGCAACAGAGGATGAAGAAAAAGAAGAAGGAAGCCGGTCTTTCAACATAAGTTTGTTTCTAAGCTTGACCAGCACTGGATTATTAAACCCTGCACAAATGGCACAATTGGTGGCAGGTGCTCCATGGCAATATTGTGCCGAAGAGATGAGCATTTTTAAAGCCACTTGGTTTCTCAGCCATCTCGAACTAACTAACAGTAACAACAACTGCAATCACAAATTAGAAAGGAAGACAAGAAAGGAAGGACTACCAACAATGGTTAAAGAGAAATACCATCAAAGGTAAGACAGAATTACCAGCAATGGTAACTGATGAGTACCTCAACACTGAGGTAAGAGAAACAAAAGTAATAATGATAGGAGGGGCAAGAGAACCAACTTGACCTAAGTTCAACACAAAAAACTCCACTCTAACTAAAATTTATTATTTTTCTATAACAAAAGGGGAGGAAACAAAGAATCAGACAAATAGATACTCACTAAGGGAAAATAGAAAAAATAGAAGTTATGTTCTTACCATAACGTTCCATGTTAGTTGTCTTCTTCTCGCCTTCTTCTTGCTGGATGGGTTCGGAGCCGACCTCGGCTCCGACTCGGCCACACTAAAAGCTCGAGAGTTGGTTCCACCGGTTCGAGGCTCCCCTTATATCCCACAATGCTAGGCGTGAGTTACCTCAGATCTCGTTTGTAAGCTAACCCCAGCTTATAATAGTATCAGAATAACTATAAACAAAGTCCACCTCTAAAACCAGGGAGAAAGAAGGGTAACCTATATCCTCATCCAGGAAATATGCACAACAGCATATGCCTAATAAAAGAGGTGGTAGAAAGAGAGGTCACAATCACAACTCCTCTAGGTCTGTCCAGGCCAGGGGGAAGGAGGGTGGGACGCAAGAAGAAGGCGAGAAGAAGACAACTAACATGGAACGTTATGGTAAGAACATAACTTCTATATGTTAAGTTGTCTATCTCGCCTTCATTCTTGCTGGATGGGACCGCGTCCCTAGTACCTTGTCCCGGGTGGCCTAACGGAACAGACTCCTGAGAACAGTGGAACCAAAGTTAGCTCTATGCCTAGAAGCTAAATCCAACTTATAATGAGAAATGAAAGTGTGAGGAGTAGCCCAAGTAGCAGCTGCACAAATGGTGTCAATAGGCAGTCTGTCTTGGAAGGCTAAAGAAGTAGCCAAAGCTCTGGTGGAATGGGCCTTAGGTTTATTAGGCAGCTTTTGGTGTCTAATTTCATAAACAAGGGAAATCAGAGATGTTAGCCATCTAGATAATGATACCTTTGAAACTGAAAGTCCCTTTCTGCCTTCTGCATAGGAGACAAACAGCTGGTCAGATTTTCTGAATTGTTTTGTTCTATCCAAATAGTACCTCAACTGACGATGAACATCTAGCCAGTGTAATTTTTGTTCAGACCTATTGGAATATTCTGGAAAAAAAGACAGGGAGGTCAATGCTTTGATTTAGGTTTGACGTCGAGACTACCTTAGGCAAAAAGGACGGGTTGGTTCGTAAGGATACCCTGTCCTTATGGAACAATAGATAAGGAGGTCGACAGCTGAGTGCATGAAGTTCTGAAACTCTTCTAGCTGAAGTAATAGCTACCAGAAAGAGAGTCTTCCATGATAGCAATTTTAAAGAACAGGAGGCTGCAGGTTCGAAAGGGGGAAGAATCAAAGAAGTAAGAACTAAATTTAGGTCCCAAGGAGAAGGAGGATTTCTTATAGGAGGTCTGAGAAGAAAAACTCCTTTCAAAAAGGCTTTGCAAAGCTTGTGGGACATTAAGGCAGACTCAGAAATACCCACATGAAAGTTAGAAATAGCTGCCAATTGAACTTTAAGAGTAGAAGGAGATGAACCTGCATGGAAGAGTTCAGCTAGAAAATCAAGGACTATTTGGATGGAAGCAGTGAAAGGATCTATGTCCCTTCCTTGAGCCCAATATGTGAAGTGTTTCCACTTACTCAAATAAATATTCCGAGTGGAAGATTTATGGGAAGCTATCAAAATATCTCGAACAGAGTGAGATAATTGAGGAAGCCTGGCTAAGGTTGGAACTGGAGGAACCAAGCAGTGAGGTTCAGAGAGGGAGGGAGCGATGAAACTGACCCGACTGATGGATCAAAAGATCTGGAACTAGGTCCAGATGCCAAGGTCGCTCCAACAGAAATTGATGTAGAAAGGGGAACCACACCTGTCGAGGCCAGTAAGGAGCAATGAGGATCAACGAGGCCTTCTGAGCGATAGCTTTCTGTATCACTTGAGAGATTAGTGGGAAGGGAGGAAATGCATACAGAAGTCCCGGGGCCAACCTTGGACTAGAGCGTCTCTGCTGGGTTGGCCTGGTAAAGGGAATAGAGTGAAATAATCTATGCACTTGCTGCTTTTGGGAGTAGCAAAAGATCGCAGCAAGGCTGACCCCACTTGAGAAAAATTTCTCTCACAACAGAGTCTTTCAGAGACCACTCGTGAGGCATGAGGATAGCTCTGCTCAACTTGTCCGCGATTTGATTGGACTTCCCGGGGATGTGCGTTGCTATCAGAAACCGCTGAGAAGAAATCGCCCATTGCCACAATCTGAGTGCTTCTCGACACAGGGGGTAGGACCTGGTTCCGCCTTGTTTGTTGATGTACCACACTACAGACATATTGTCTGTCTGGATGGAATCGTTCCCAAGGGAAGAGAGTCTTGAAGGGCTTGCAACGCTAAAAGCACTGCTCTCATCTCCAGAACATTTATGTGCAAGTGGCATTCGTCTGGTTGCCATGTGCCCTGGACCGTCCTGCCCTGATAATGCCCCCCCCACCCGATCAGGGAGGCGTCCGTTGTCAGAGTAGCAACCGGAGGGGGAGGAACAAAGGGTCTTCCCAATAAGAGCTGAGGGGAAGACATCCACCACATGAGATGATTTCTGCACGCCTGCGTGATCATAATGGTGTGGGACATTGGAAGTTGCTGGTATGACCATTGTGTAAAGAGCATCCATTGAAGGATTCTCATGTGGAATCTGGCTAATGGAAGCAGAGGTACGGCCGCCGCCATAATTCCCAACACTTTCAGAACTAACCTGGCTTTGATTCTGTTGTTGTTGAAAAGGAGTGAGACCAGTTTGTGTATGTCTGTTATTCTCTGATCTGTTAGTCTCGCAGACATGTCTACTGTGTCTAGATTTGCGCCTATGAAGGTAATAGTACGACAAGGCGACAAAACAGACTTTTCGCAATTTATTGAAATGCCTAACTTTTGACAAATGCGAAAAGTGTAATCCCTGGCCATCAGAAGGAGATGCTTGGTGAGAGCTGTGAGGAGCCAGTCGTCCAAATATGGAAACACCTGGAATCCTTGTCGTCTCAGGTGAGAAGCTACCACTGCCATGCATTTGGTAAACACCCGGGGGGCAGTGGTGAGACCAAAGGGCAGGGCCCTGAATTGAAAATGACTGGTTCCCAGCCTGAAGCGGAGGAATCTTCTGGAGCGTCTGTTCATTTTTGTGATAGTACGCATCCTGAAGGTCTATAGAGCACATCCAGTTTCCTTTTCCCAATAGGGGAAGGATGGACTGCAGCGTGACCATCCGAAATCTTGTTTTCTTGACTGATCTGTTCAAGATACTGAGATCCAAAATTGGTCTCCAGTCCCCTGTTTACTTTGGAACTAAAAGAACCTTGAGTAGATTCCGGATCCTTGCTGGTCTGCTGGAACTGGCTGAATTGCTCTTTTCGCAAGCAGCTTTGAAATTTCCAAAACCGCTAGATCCCTTTGAGCGGTGGAACATCTGGAAGGGATTTTTGATTGGTTTGGAATGCGAAGAAAGGGAATGGAATAGCCTTCGAAATGATGGACTGTACCCATTTGTCTTGAGTCAGGGATAGCCAGGCTTCTGGGTACAGTGACAATCTTCCCCCGACTGCCTCCGAAGGTGGGCAGTCGGGCAACACCTCAGGGATGCTGAAAGGGCTTATCAGAGAAGGCTTCTCGATTGCCCTGGTTCTGCGGACCCCCCCTGCCTCGAGGGCGACGTCTACCATTGTTATTCCGCCTCTGCCTGTGGCGAGAACCGACTCTGTGCGTCAGGCGAAGTCCCTTGAGATTGTTTACGGAACCACATTTTCCCACTTTTCTGGCCTTTGGGGTAAGGCCTAGAAGGAGTAGAAAAACGGACTCCGACGGCAGAAAGAGTCTTGCCATCAGTCTCGCACCTAGTCAAGGTTTCTTTCACTTGAGGACCAAAGAGATGATCCATCGAATGGGGAATTAGTGAAAGACGCTTTTAAAGGGGTCCGCAAAATTGCATAGCCGCATCCAGGCATGCCTACGTAAGGCCACACCTGTCCCTGCGGCCCTGCTCGCTCCATCAGCCGCATAAGGAAGGAGGCGCATGGAGGAGTTGGCTATGGAGTTCAGGGTAGCCAGCTGAGTGTTCATCTTATCTTGAAAACCCGCAGCTGTAGGATCCTTCAACATGTCACTCGCTTCTTTGATCAAGTCCCTTTGAAGACGAGTAAAATGGCATAGGTAGTTCAGCTTAACGCATAGCAAATGTCGCTGACGAGAACATCCGCTTCCGTACCTGTCCATGGACCTAGATTCCTTGTTAGGTGGATGGACAGGTACTGAAGGATCAGCTAGTTCCTTCTTAGTGGCAGCAGCAACCACCATAGCATCCACAGAAACTCCTTTTGTCAAGAACTGTTTGTCTGCTGGTGCGTTATGAATTTTGAGGGTCTCCTGGGAGTGGGGCCCACTGAATCAGGAGCCGTCCATGCCTTTTAGCTACCACCTGCATGAGGGGGTCAAAGGGGGGAGACACCCAGGAGGTGGAAGGACGAGAGCCAAACGCCTCAAGGTACACAGATTCATCCTCCGAAGGGTTGAGGGCTGGCCAATTTCCCTCTGTTTGAGGATTTCTAGAATGTCTGCAAAGAGACATCTTCAGAAGGGGAACGGGGGGAACCCTCGGAATCCTCTAAATCTGTGTCAGAGGTGACGGACTCAGGTGAGTCAATGTGTTTCCTCTTACACTTTCTCTTCCGAGGGGGCTCTTCTGCCAAATCAGGAGAGGCCTCGGAAGAGGATGAGATCCCACAGGGGTTCCTGAGGAGCTGGCTCTCTGCGGTCCGGGATGAGGGAGTGAGTCGACTTGACCTGAGGCACCGTAGAGGGAGGGGCGGACGGAGCCGACTGTGGAGTAGAGCCAGGTTCTAACACACTCCGCATGACCTCGAACGCACCCCTGTCAGGCAGAGCCAGAGGTCCCCACTCCGAGAAGCTGAGAACCTCCCTCGGCACCGACAGTGATGGCTCCGAGGCCGATGTCGGAGCCGAACTCACCAGCCGCCAAGCTCCGAGAGGAAGAGCGGGGTCGGACAAGGGTCCGATGCCACTCACCCCCTCGGAGCCGACGAGGGAAGTCCGGCGCCGAGATTCTTCGAAAGAAGAAATTGGAGCCGACGACGGAGCCGAAGACATCTGTATCGGCTCCGACGCTACCACAGTCTCGGTTCCGAAACGCCCCGGCTCCGAGCTCAACGGAGTCGGAGGAGGAACATATTGATGGACAAGGGCAAGCATCGACTAATGAGTCGGGCTCTGAAGCATTTGGGCCAGTGCCTCGGACTTAAGAAGTCGACTCACTACCCTCTGAAGGTCATGGTCCGACAGCCTCGATGACCTAGAGGAGTGAGATTTATGGCTCCGTTCAGACAGCAGAGGAGATGCTGGAGCCGAATGAACGGAGCCAAGGGATGGTGACCTAGATCTCTTCCTAGATGTCGGCTCCGAAGGTCTGGTCGGAGCCGACAAGGAATTCTAATACCTCGGCTCCAGCCGAGCCGAGGAACCACAGAAGCTGTAGACTCATCGGCTCCAGCCGGAGCCGATGCAGACGTAGGTTTAGTAGCCTTAGGTCTCGGCTCAGTAGCTGGAGCCGAGGACCTAGAAGCCTTGGAGGGCTTCCCAGAGACAGAGAGGGAATCCTCAGGCTTAAGTAGACCCCTTAGGATCAATTTGTTCTTTCTTTCCTGCAGGACCCTGGGACTGAAGCCGTGGCATACAGCACAGGAGTCCTGCAGGTGCAAAGGCCCCAGGCAGTAGACACAAGAAGTGTGACCGTCTGTCAGAGACATTTTCTGACAGCACGCATCACACTTCTTGAAGCCTGAGACCTTTGTGTCTTTAGACATCTTAGAACAAGAAAGTGTAACCACACACACTCAGTCAAACACACTGATTACACCTTATCTTATTTTTTAAAAACTCAAAAATAAAACAACTATCAAAATGTTTTAATTAAGAGAAGCAACACACACACACACCACTAGGGAATGGAAGAAAGGCCTGAAGGCCCGAGGGAGAACTTTTAAGTTCTTATGGGCAAGAAACGGATTTTGTGAAAAAGGGTTAGAATTCCACTAAACTAAGGGAAAATGTAGTTAAAATTAAAAATAAAGGGGTTTAAGTATCCTAACTTTACTGAAAGTTTACTTACCAAGAAGCCGGTAGAAAACCAACACCTCGATCGCTGTAGCGGCAAACGAGATCTGAGGTAACTCACGCCTAGCATTGTGGGATATAAGGGGAGCCTCGAGCCGGTGGAACCAACTCTCGAGCTTTTAGAGTGGCCGAGTCGGAGCCGAGGTTGGCTCCGAACCCATCCAGCAAGAATGAAGGCGAGATAGACAACTTAACATCAATGATTTTACTCACTGTAAAACCCACATGAGCTACAGAAGACCATGTCCAAACACTGAAACAGCAAATGAGATCTGAGGTAATTCAGGTTTTGGAGAAGATTATGGGTAAGGAGAGGAGCTCAAGCTATGGAACCAAAGTCTACTGAACTGTCTGGACTGGATCCGAGACCCACTGGTTATGGAACAGACAAAAAAGACAATATCAGATACTACAGTTCTCAAAAGCATGGGTATTTAATTGACAGTTTTGAAACACGTCCAAAAACTATTTCAGGCCATGCACTGATAAAGACTAAGCTAAAGACACAGGGTACTCAATTAAAAATGAGATATTGGCATTTCCTACTTCCCTATTAAAAAAGAGGATTTTTAAGGAATGGGTTGTGAAAATGATTCAGTAGTTGCTATGGAATGTACAAATTTCTTTAGAAGGGATAGTTGCGGAGTTAAATAAAATTAAAATGAAATTTAAATATACTGTAGAAATGATAGAGAAAATGATAATGGCAGAGAAGAAGCAACAATTATTTAGAGGGATTATCAAAGTATTCCAGTTGAAGAGGAATTTTACAGAACAAGAAGGGAAGTAATTGATGGTATTTCAGAAATGTTAAGAAAATCTGTACAGCGCAGAGGAATTGGAGATTCAATAAAAAACACACATGGAAACACTTATGGAAAACATAAATACGCCAAGGATAGGGGAAGATGAGGCTCAATAATTAACAGCTAAGATGGGAGAGGGTGAGATAAAAATGGTGACATGTAATCAATCAACAAGAAGTCTCCAGGAACAGATGGTATTCCTATAGAAACTTGGGGGGTTAGGAAGAAAAGTAATAAATGAGCAACAGCACCAGTGTAATGGAAGAAAGCTGTGGTGGCTGTACAAAAAGAGAACAAAGGCCCTTCAAATCTAACTTCATACAGACCAGTTTAAACTTTGAACACTTATTCTTAAGTATTTATATCTATACTAGCTAAAATAATGGCTAAGGTATTGTCAAAACAGATAGAAATGGATCATATAGTTTTCTGGAGGGGAGACATTTCACTTTAACAGAACAATGACGATCCTTAGGAAAGAACAGTGCACAAAGGCCCCGTTACTGTTGGTGAGTAGGACAATAGCAGTATTTATGTTTCCTAATAGAATATGAAGGGTCAGAGGCAAGAATCAAGGTGACAAGATGGGTATGAACAGAAAAACGAGGTAGGTGTGTTCTCGTTCTCCTTTATTATTTACCTTACTCTTAGAGCCATTGGCAAAGAAAATAAGAGATTCACAAATTTAAGGATATATTTGGTATGGTACTCAAAAAAATAGCTTTATTTGAAGCTGATATTATTTTGCATTTGATAACTCCAGAAATATATTTTTGTGTTGAGGAACATTTTGAGATAGCATCATTTTTTCAGGATATAAAATAAGTTAGGATTAAACAGAGGGTTTAGCAGTACGCTATGTTTCTACATGTGAATTGTTTCAGCAGTATTTATCAGGACATTATAGGATGAAGTATTTAGATGTTTGGACTGCAAAGAATCCTATTACAGCAGCTAAAGACATATGGGAAGAGACTAAACAAAAGATAATACAAAAAAGGCCTACTTGACCAAACTGGAATCAGTCCATATACTCTCAAACACTCTGGTCATTGGGATTTCAATTATCCCTGCGTGAACTTGGAAACCAACTCTAGCCCTAACTCACTAGTGCAAAAGTTCCTTGACTTTGTTAACTTATATGCTCTGGAAAAAGAAGTTATGTCTTAACATAACGTTCCATCTGTATTGTTGATCCTCGTTCAGTCATTACGTATGGGTATTGGTTCCGACCTTGGAACCGAGCCAGCCATTTTCCAAACTCGTGTCAGCTACAAACTCTCAAGCTAAACTCTTACCCACAATCCCCCTCTCCCTGTTACCTCAGATTGAGTTTGCAAGTCAAAAGAAGGTAGAGGCTACCTCTGGTCAAATGACCGAAGAGAACCGGATGGAAAGATCCACTAGAAGCCACAGGAGGGGGAAGGAGGGAGGGTCGTAATGACTGAACGAGGATCAACAATACAGATGGAACGTTATGGTAAGACATAACTTCTTTATCTGATATTATTAATCCTCATTCATTCCTTACATATGGGACAGTCTCCAGCTACCTCTATTCCTGGGAGGCTCTCATGGAAGGACATTCCTGAGCACCATAGAACCAAAATATGCTCTTCCCCTGGAGGCCAAATCTAATTTGTAATGATTGATGAAGGTATGAGGCGTAGCCCAAGTTGCAGCTGCACAGATGTCATGTAAAGAAGCTCTGGCATGGAAGGCAGCAGACGTTGCCACCGACCTTGTCGAATGAACCTTCTGAGCCTTTATGGTAGTAGGCAACGGAATATTACATTGTGTATAAATGAAGGTCACACAGTCTTTCAACCATCTAGCTAATGTGACCTTAGCAACAGCAGATCATAATCTAGGTCCAGAATAGGCCAAAAATAACTGGTCAGATTTACCAGAGGACCTAGTCCTGTTTAAGTAAAAACGGATTTGCCTGTGAATATCTAGGGTATGTTGGCAATACTCTCCTCTGAATGACTGGGAAAGAAAACTGGCAATTCAATGGTTTGATTAATGGACATTTCAGAGATCACTTTTGGCAGAAATGAAGGATTAGTTCTCAAAGACACTCTATCTCTATGAAAAATCAAGTATGGACTCTTGATGCATAAAGCTTGAAGCTCAGAGATACATCTGGCAGAAGTAATGATGACCAAAAACAAGGTTTTCCATGACAAATATTTGAGGTCGCAAGAAGAAGCTGGTTTGAAGGGTGGCATTGTCAGAGCTTGTAGAACTAATGATAGATCCCATGGCTGAATAGGTTCTCTAAAAGGTGGCTTCAGATGATTCACACCTTTTATGAAGATCTTGCACAATTTGTGTGACATAAGAGAGGAGTCTTGGACACCCTCATGGAAATCAAATATCGCAGCCAAATGAACTCTAGTGGTGAGGGCTGATAGACCCGATTGAAAAAGGTCGGCCAGATACTCTAGTATTATCGACACTGGTGCTGAGAAGGGATCTACTTGTTTTTCTTTTAGCCAACAGGTAAATCTTTTCCACTTGCTTAGATAAGTAATTCTAGTGGAAGACTTATGAGATGCAATGAGAATGTCACATACTAGTAAAGAAAGATCATTTTGCCTGGCAATCAAGGGAATTGGAGTAGCCAAGATGTGAGCTTCAGGCTGTCCAAGTTGGGATGAATCAGGTTCTGCGGATGTGAGATCAACTCCGGAGTTGGATGAAGAATCCATGGTCGATCTATTAGGTGAGGCCAAAGGAAGGGGAATCAAATCTAACGAGGCCAATATGGTACTATGAGGATCACCTTGCTTTTCAACCAACGGGCTTTCTTCAGAAACTGGGGAATGAGGGGAAAAGGTGGGAATGCATAGAGAAGACCCGAGGGCCAGTCGTGGACCAGAGCATCCCTGGGTGACTGTCCCGGAGGGGGAATCAGGGCGAAGTAGTTGCTGTATTTCTGGTTGGTCGGGGATGCAAAGAGGTCGCAGCAAGGACGGCCCCAGCAGTGGAAGATCTCCGCCGTTATCAAGGGATTCAGGGACCACTCATGAGGTTGTAGAATGCACCTGCTGAGCCTGTCTGCTATCACGTTGGAACTCCCGGGAATGTGTGTTGCTAGAAGAAAACGGTTGGTAGCCATCGCCCATTGCCATATCCTCATGGCCTCTCGACAAAGGGGGTAAGATTTGGTTCCACCTTGTTTGATGATGTACCAGACCACCACCATGTTGTCTGATTGAATCGCAATCGTCCCAGACAGCAGCAGGGATGGAATGCTTGCAACGCCATAAGCACCGCCCTCAGCTCTAGAACATTTATATGCAGTTGGGCCTCCAATTTGGACCAAGTGCCTTGGACTGTCTGTCCCTGATATAGCCCCTCTACCCCATCAGGGAGGCGTCCGTGGTCACTGTGGCATTGGGTTGCTGGGGGGAGAAGGGGCAAGTCCACTGTGACGGATTGTGTGTCATCCACCAATTTAAATCCTGTTTGCACCTGTGGGTTACTAGAATCTTGGCTGAAAGAGGATGCTGAAAAGGATACCATTGGGTGAGCAGTAGCCATTGTAGAAGCCTCATATGAAACCTGGCCAGGGGGACAATGGTGATGGAGGCTGCCATGGAATCCAACAGCTGTAGGACAGAGTGAGCTGTGGATTTCTCCCTTGAAAGGATTGGGATCAGTTGTTGCTTTAACCATAGAATTCTGTGCTCTGGAATGGCAGCTCTGCAGTTCTTTGTATCCAAGATAACCCCTATGAATTCTGTGGACTGAGATGGGGTGAGATTGGATTTTTGCCAGTTTATGGTTATGCCTAGCCTTTGTGCAGAGAGGAGAGAGGAGAGAGTATGCCAGGGCTTCTTCCAGTAGATGTCTGGTGGGGGGCGGAAATGAGCCAGTTGTCTAGGTATGGAAACACCTGGAATCCTTGAAGTCGCAAGTGAGCTGTGACGACTGCCAAGCACTTTGTGAACACTCTGGGGGGCTGTAGAGAGTCCGAAGGGCAGTACTCTGAACTGGTAGTGAGTGGCTCCAGCACGAAAGCGCAGAAATCTTCTTGATGGTCTGTCCACTTTTATGTGGTAGTACGCATCTTGAAGATCTATCGAGCACATCCAATCGTCTTTTTCCAAAAGCGGGAGGATAGACTGTATTGTGACCATCCGGAATTTTTGTACTCTCACAAACTTGTTCAATACACTGAGATCCAAAACTGGTCTCCAGTCCCCGGTTTTCTTTGGCACCAAAAATAGTCTTGACTAGAATCCGGATCCTATCTGGTCTGGAGGGACTATTTGGATGACTCTCTTTCTTAGCAGCTTTTCTATCTCTAGTGCAGCTTCTTCCCTTTGACTGGGTGGGACGTCGGGAAGGTTTTTTGAAGGGACAGGACAAAGATCGAAGGGGATATGATAACCTCTGGTTATAATCCTTTGTACCCAATAATCGGTGGTGATGGTTAGCCAAGCAGAAGGGTACAAGAAGAAATGACCCCCAACCACCTCCAGAAGAAAGGAGTTGGGCCGCTCTTCAGGAGCGCTGGTAAGATTGGCCAGGGAAAAAGTCCCTGGAACCCTGGTTACGCGGACCCCCTCTGCCCCAAAAGGAGCGTCTTCCCTGTGAGTTTCCCCCTCTGCCTCTAGGGAGAACTCGGCCTGTGTGTCACGGAAAGGACCCTGAGATTTCTTGAACCATATCTTTCCACTCTTTTGGTTTCGGGAGAAAGCACGTTGAGGGGAAGAATAACAGACACCTACAGCAGAAAGGGTCTTACCATCCTGTTCACATCTGGCCAGTGTGCTTTTAACTTTGGGTCCAAACAACGAAGAGGCTTCAATGGGAGCGTTAAGAAAGGAAGCCTTAAAGGTTTCCGCGAAATTGCACAAGTGCATCCAGGCTTGTCGTCTCAAGACCACAGCTAAACCTGCTGCTCTAGCTGCTCCTTCTGATGTGTGAGATATCAGTCGCATAGAGGAGTTAGATATTGACTCAATGGTGGCCAGCTGAGAGGCCACTTTGTCACGGACCTCATCAGACACGGCACCAGCCAAGGTTTCACAGAGCTCGGAAATCAGATTCCTTTGAAGCATGGTAAAGTGTGCCATATAATTCAGGGACCGGATAGTAAAGGTTGCTGATGCAAAGGTGCGCTTCCCTATCCTGTCCAGGGCCTGGGACTCTTTGTTAGGTGGATGGACAGTCTGGATTTCTTCTTCCGCCAGATCCTTTTTTGTTGCGGCCCCCACCACTGCAGCATCCACAGGAAGACCTTTAGACCAATGGGGATCTGTAGCAGGAGGGGACAAAATCTTATCTGGCCTCTGGGGAATAGCCTCGATAGTGTCAGGAGCCTTCCATGCATGCTGCATGATGAGCCGGACAAGTTCATCGGCAGGTAGAATAAACTAGGAGGTAGGGGGTCAGGTGCCAAAGGCCTGCAGGAACACAGACTCCTCAAAGGTCAGATTACAGGGCTGCCAATCACCTCTCTGTTTAAGGATTTTGAGGATATCACCAAAGCATACCTCAGAGGGTGACTGAGGGGAACCTTCCCTCTCATCAAAGTCTGTGTCTTCAGTGAGGGACTCCTCTGGGGAGTCCATGTGCTTCCTCTTACACAAACTTTTCTAGTGGACTTCCTCAGAGGGAGAAGCTGGGGAAGACAGCGGAAAAGGGGTTTCCTGGTGGAATATGTCCTGAGGCCCTTGCACCCAGTGTCCGCTAGGTGCGACTTCTGAAAACAGTGCACCAGAGGAGGGTGGGGGGGATAGACAGCACAGTATCGCCAGCAGAAGCCAGAGCCTTCTCCATCAGTTGAAAGGCTGGTCCACCTGAAGAGGGGTGAGTGTCCAGAACAGGGGTCACCCCTCCCCTAAGTGGCTCAGCCTGCCGACTCGGAGTCCCCGGATGGCTGTGGAACAGCAAATTACGTGTGTCACAACTGTCATCCTGGGTCGTAGCAAAACTCTCCTGCTACAAAGGCAACTGTGGTTCCTTAGTGAAATCCATAAAGGGAACCGCAGAGGGGGAAGACTGTGCTATATCAATGGACTTCAAAGGCAATGAAGGAGGAGAATAAGAAGCGGTCTTTGGAGATGGGTGATCACCTCCCAAGGAAGGATAGGTCCTGGGGGGTGTGATACCTCTGGCCAGAAGCATTTCATCCACAAGACGCAACACATCGTGTTCGGAAAGGCTTCTAGTGGACCTCACGGAGACTGAGGGAGGAACAGGTCTGTCCACAGAAGAAACAAGCTCAGTGCCCACCTCACCAGTCCGCACCGAGAACAACTGTGCCAAGAGAGACTGGACTACGGGTGTCTGCACCGAGGTAATCATTGGTGCCGAGGTCACAGTCTGCACTGACACAAGGATCGGTGCCGAAGTGGTTGCCGGTACCAAAGCTGGAACCGACAAAATTGGAGCCAATAACTGAGGTGTCGGTTCCAAGTAAGATGTCGGAGCTGACGTGGTCAAGGTCTGCGCAGACTGAACAGTCGGTGCCGATGCAGTAGTCATAATAGTCTAAACCGAGGAGCCCCTCGGTGCCGATATATAAAGGCTACAGGAGAAGATGGAGCCGAAATTACTGATGGTGCCGAAGGCCTCAGTGCTGAAGGTCTAGGCACCGAAAGCACTGGGGCTGACTGAGTGAGCTCCGAAGCAGAAACTTTAGCCTTTTTAGGTCTTGGTTGGCGGGAGTCCCCAGTCGGGGACGAAGGCAAAGACTTCGCCTTAGTAGGATCATCCAAAATTTTCTTATGGGCTCTAGGAGGGGTTGAAGCCTCCAACTCAGAAATAGCCTCTGAAAAGGGAGAGTCCCTTCAGCAACAACTTATTTTTCCTTTCCAACACGGTTCTGTTAGAAAAGTTTTTACAATAGCACAGGGCGGGTCAACAGATAAGTGGGACACCCCGAAGCAATAAATGAACAAAGAGTGTGCATCTGATGTAGGTAATTTGTGTCCACAATCAGAACACCTTTTAAATCCCGGACTACCTTTCTTATCTGCCATGATAGAAAAAGGAGACAGTAGAAAGGGTACCAGCAATGGTATAAAAGAATACCCGAAGGTATGAAGAAAGGAAGAGATTACCAACGATGGTAAGGGAGAAATACCTCGCGGTAAAAGTGCAGAGTAAAGAGAAAAAAGCTCAAGAAAATATGGTTGCTAAATGCGACAGGGTAAGAGACAACAAAATAGAAACTTTTCTGACAGAAAAAGTTATATATATGACTACTCTGACAACAAATATCTGTACTTAACTCAAGAGAAGCAGCTTGACACGACCGAATGGCAACATGACAAACGAAATCGGGGGTAACAGGGAGAGGGGGATAATGGGTAAGAGTTTAGCTCAAGAGTTTGTAGCTGATGGGAGCTTGGAAAATGGCCGGCTCGGTTCTGAGGTCGGAACCAATACCCATACGTAAGGAATGAACGAGGATTAACAATATCAGATCGAATTGTTCAAACCCCAACATAAGGAACAAACATACTAGATCTGCTCCTGAATAACATGACAAACAGATCCACCACGCAACTGTAGGGCCCTCATTAGATATATCTAACCACAGATCAGCCACCTTCAAACTGGCACTAATACCAGAACTCACAAGGGCAAAATCAGACTAAAAAATTTCACCAAAGCAAACTATACCCTCCTAGGAGAAGGTATAAATGCTTTCCAAGCCCCACCCCCAGCTGGAAGTGATGACTACAGTACAACAAACCTTACACTAAAGCCCTGTACAATCACTTGTATACGTGTATAGACTTGGCTGTTCCAGAAAGAATCAAACCCAGAGCCCCAAATAATAAAAACAGCCCTGGTGGGCATCCAGCATCAACCAACTTTACAACAAACGCAAAATGCTGCTAAGAAAATTAAGGCGATGCCCCAACAATGGAAGAGCACCCTTCTCAGCCTCAACAGGCAAATAAGACAATGTCAAATCCTCCAAGGGTAACTTTGAGAAAAACTTAGTAATCACAGCCAAGGATAATCATAAGGCCTTTTACAGCAACGTAAGTAGCTTAAAAGGTAGGACCGAAGCATATGCCGAACTAGTGACTACTGGTATCACACAGACTGATCCCACAGAGATAGCAAACCTGCTAACAGACAGATTGGGTGAAAATTTCACTCCCTTACCCCCTCCAAACTTATCACAAACCTTGCCCTCAACTCCCACCCACCCTACATATCCAAAGAACAAGCCATTAAAGCCTTGTCTAAGGCAAACAAACACAGCCTCTGTGGGACCAGACGGCATCCCAGGCTGTCTTCTAAACAAATTAAAACATGAACTAGTATCACCATTAAGTACCCTATTCAATAACAGCCTGACCACTGGCTTTGTTCCTGCAAAATGGAGAACAGCAATAGTTATTCCCCTCCACAAATGTGGCTTAGCAACAGACCCAGGGAATTACAGACCCGTAAGTCTGTCCAGCCTCAACTGTAGAGCCATGGAAGATATCATTATAGACCTCATAAACAAAGACACAGGTGACCTCCAAATCCTGGATCTGACTCAATTCGGCTTGCCAGGGGCAGATCCTGCCTGTTAAACCTGGTGGATTTCTTTCAAAATGTGACTAGGGCCATTGACGACGGCAAATCTGTACACACAGCATACCGCGACTTGGCAAAGGCCTTTGACAAATCCCACATTCAGGCATTACTGACAGACTCAGCAAACTGAATGTAAGCCCCTTTATTGTAAGATGGGATGCCAACTGGCTCACAAACCGGTCATACGCTATCAAAGTTGGTGATTCCACATCAGCCAGCAGACCTGCACCAGTGGGGTGCCACAACGGTCAGTGTTGGGCCATCTACTGTTTGGTATATACTTCTCAGAATTTCAGGCCAAAACTAAGGGGCTGTGGCTGACCAAATTTGCAGACGACTGCAAACTGGGTGCAATTATTTAATCCCCAAATTATGTCAGTATACTTCAGGAGGGTCTTACAGAGATCAACAACTGGTGTCTTAGGGAAGGTCTCAAACTGAATGCAAAGAAATGCATCATCACTACCTTCGGTAAAAACAATGTCCCTTCATACTATCAAATTAACAACAATACCCTATGTACCTACGAAGAGGTAAGAGATCTGGGATCACAAGTTGACTGCGACCTTAACTCTGACCACCATGTGTCTAATGTAGTAAGGAAGGCTTTCTACGTAGCACACTTGATTAGCATAGGAAGTTATAACCCCTTATACTTGTCACTAATCAGGCCCATAATTAAGTATAATGCCCCTTTCCACATGTATCGTACAAAGCACCTGCAGCAATTGGAGAGACCTCAGAGGTTTATAACTAAAAAGATCAATGGACTCCAGCACGTGCCTTACATAGACCGACTAAATTCCTTGTCACTATTCTCAGTATCGTATAGACTACTTAGGGGAGACTTATGCCTGGCTTACAGAGCAATCTCCAAACCAAACCTAATGAATTTGCTGTACATCTGTAAATGAAACGGGACTAGAGCTACCCATTCCAGGGACCTAAATATGGCCTGCAACTTGAATAGAACGTGTTGGAGGGACAGATTTGTTTCCCAGCGACTGCTTCAACTTTGGAATAGGCTGCCAATTCATATGAAGCAGTGAACCTCTATGACACTGTTCAAAACGAACCTAGATGAGTGGATGGGGCACCGTAAAGTCTTATCGGGGATAGCGCCCACAACCCTCCTGGACATGGGCAGTCATTAATAAATACAATCCTGGGTATTGACTAGGGTATCTAGAGTATAACATTGGGATGAAACGGCTAGGCTTGAAATGACCTCTGGGTCGATAGCCTAGTAACCTCCTATGATCTTATGAAATGAGAAGTTGGTGGAAGGTCTTGATGACAGATCTATAGAGTAAGGTACAAGCAGTAAAAATGTTTGATTCTATTTAATATTGTGTACAGCTCCGGCATATTTTTTCAACCAGATGAGAAACTGTGGAACATAATTAATAAAGAATTGAAGGAATTTATTTGGGGGGAAAATTAGAAGTTATGTACCTACCATAACGTTCCATGTTAGTTGTCTTCTTCTCGCCTTCTTTCTTGCTGGATGGGTTCGGAGCCGAACCTCGGCTCCGACTTGGCCACTCTAAAAGCTCGAGAGCTAGTTCCACTGGCTCGAGGCTCCCCTATATCCCACAATGCTAGGCAGTAACTCCTCAGATCTCGTTTGTAAGCTAGGCCCAGCTAGGAAAGTCCCACAATATGGAAAAAAAAGGGATAACCCACCTCTATAGGCTGACTAAAAGGTGTCCTAAACCTGACTGAGGAAACATATATATAAATATATATATATATATACTTATATAGAGGTGGTAGAAAGGATAAAGGTCACAAAACAAACTCCTCTAGGTCTGTCCAGGCTAGGGGGAAGGAGGGTGGGGCAAGAAAGAAGAAGAAGACAACTAACATGGAACGTTATGGTAGGTACATAACTTCTAAATGTTAAGTTGTCTATCTCGCCTTCATTCTTGCTGGATGGGACTGCGTCCCTAGCACCTTGTCCCGGGTGGCCTATCGGAACAGACTCTTGAGTACAGTGGTACCAAAGTTGGCTCAGTCTCTAGAGACTAAGTCCAACTTGTAATGGGAAATGAAGGTATGGGGAGAAGCCCAAGTAGCTGCTGCACAAATCGAATCAATAGGTAGTCTGTCTTGGAAAGCTATAGATGTAGCTAAAGCTCTAGTTGAATGAGCTCTAGGTTTGGTTGGCAACTGTTGATGTCTGATCTCATACACAAAGGTAATCAATGAAGTAAGCCATCTAGAAAGAGATACCTTAAAAACTGGAAGGCCCATTTTGCCTTCTGCATAGGAAACAAACAGTTGATCAGACTTCCTAAATTGTTTGGTTCTGTCTAAATAGTACCTAAGTTGGCGATGAACATCTAACCAATGTAATTTTTGTTCCGATCTGTTGGAATAGTTAGGAAAGAACACAGGAAGATCAATGGTTTGATTCAAATTTGCCGGTGAAGCTACCTTAGGCAAAAAGAAGGGGTTGGTACGTAAGGACACCCTATCCTTATGAAACAAAAGATAAGGGGATCGAGTACACATAGCATGAATTTCAGAGACTCTTTTGGCTGAAGTAATAGCTACCAAAAAGAGTGTTTTCCAGGATAGCAATTTCATTGAGCATGAAGCCGCAGGTTCAAAGGGGGGGAGAATCAAGGACGTCAGAACCAAGTTGAGATCCCATAGAGGAGGAGGAACCCTGATAGGTGATTTGAGGAGAAAAACTCCCTTTAAAAAGGCTTTGCAGAGTTTGTGAGACATAATGGAGGACTCTGATACTCCAACATGAAAATTAGATATAGCTGCCAATTGAACCTTGATGGTAGAAGGAGACGAACCTGAGTGGAAAAGTTCGGCTAGAAAATCTAGAACTGATTGAATGGAAGCAGTGAAAGGATCTATATCCTCTGAATGCGCCCAAAAGGAAAAACGTTTCCACTTACTAAGATAAATCCTCCGAGTGGAAGATTTATGAGAGGCTATTAAAATATCTCGAACTGAGTGAGATATTAGAGGAAGTCTGGCTAGAGTTGGAATTGGAGAAACCATGCTGTGAGGTTCAGAGAAGGGAGGGAGCGGTGCAAATGACCCGACTGATGAGTCAAGAGGTCTGGAACTGGGTCCAGATGCCAGGGTTGCTCCAACAGATAACGGTGAAGAAATGGGAACCAAACCTGTCGAGGCCAGTAAGGGGCAATGAGGATCATGGAGGCTTTCTGAGTGATGGCTTTCTGTATTAGTTGAGATATCAGAGGAAAGGCATACAGAAGTCCCCGGGGCCAATCGTGGACTAGAGCGTCTCTGCTGGGATGGCCTGGTTGGGGAAAGAGGGTGAAATAATCGTCGCACTTGCTGTTTTGGGGAGTAGCGAAAAGGTCGCAGCAAGGACGGCCCCACTTTCGAAAAACCTTGTCCAACACTGAATTCTTCAGAGACCACTCGTGAGGCATGAGAATAGCTCTGCTCAATTTGTCCGCAATCACATTGGACTTCCCGGGAATGTGCGTTGCTAACAGAAATCGCTGAGAAGAAATCGTCCATTGCCACAGTCTGAGTGCCTCTCGACATAGGGGGTAGGATCTGGTTCTGCCTTGTTTGTTGATGTACCACACCACAGACATATTGTCTGTCTGAATTGCTATAGTTCCTTTGGGAAGAGAGTCTTGTAGGGCTTGCAATGCTAGAAGCACTGCTCTCATCTCTAGGACATTTATGTGCAAGTGGCGTTCGAAAGGTTGCCATATGCCCTGGACCGTCCTGCCCTGGTAATGCCCCCCCCACCCGATCAGGGAGGCGTCCGTTGTCAGTGTAGCAACCGGGGGGGGGGGACAAAGGGTCTTCCTAGGAAGAGTTGGGGGGATGAAATCCACCAAGAAAGATGATTCCTGCACGACTGTGTTATCACAATGGAATGGGACACTGGAAGTTGTTGGTACGACCATTGTGTGAAGAGCATCCATTGTAAGATTCTCATGTGGAATCTGGCTAAAGGAAGAAGAGGGATAGCGGCCGCCATTATCCCTAAGACCTTCAGGACCAATCTGACTTTGATTTTGTTGCTTTGTAAAACCAGAGAGACTTGTCTGTGTATGTCTGCTATTCTCTGCTCTGTGAGTCTGGCTGACATGCTGACTGTGTCTAGATTTGCGCCTATAAAGGTAATAACACAACAAGGCGACAAGACAGACTTTTCGTAATTTATTGAAATGCCTAATGTTTGACATGTGTGAAAGGTATAGTCTCTGGCAAGAAGCAGAAGATGCTTGGTGGGGGCTGTAAGGAGCCAGTTGTCTAAATACGGAAACACTTGGAATCCTTGACGTCTCAGATGAGAGGCGACCACTGCCATGTATTTGGTAAACACTCGGGGGGCTGTAGTGAGTCCAAAGGGCAGGGCCCTGAATTGAAAATGACTGGTTCCCAGCCTGAAGCGGAGGAATCTCCTGGAGCGTCGGCTCATTTTGATGTGGTAGTACGCATCCTGGAGATCTATAGAGCACATCCAGTTGTCCCGCCCCAAAAGGGGTAGAATGGACTGCAGCGTGACCATCCGAAATTTTGTTTTCTTGACAGACTTGTTCAAGTTGCTGAGATCCAAAATGGGTCTCCAGTCCCCTGTTTTCTTTGGAACCAAAAAGAATTTGGAGTAAATTCTGGACCCTTGTTGGTCTGCTGGAACTGGTTGAATGGCTCTTTTTGCAAGCAGCTTTGATATTTCTAGCGCTGCTTGCTCCCTTTGACTGGGTGGAATGTCTGGAAGGGATTTTTTTGATTGCTTTGGAATGCGAAAGAATGGGATTGTATAGCCTTCGGAAATGATAGACTGTACCCACTTGTCTTGAGTTAGGGATTGCCAGGCTTCCAGGTACAGAGATAATCTTCCCCCGACTGCCTCAGAAGGTGGACAGTCGGGCAACACCTCAGGGATGCTGAAAGGGCTTGTCGGAGAAGGTTTCTCGACTGCCCTGATTCTGCGGGCCCCCTCTGCCTCTAGGGCGGCGTCTACCATTATTGTTCCCCCCTCTGCCTCTAGAGGGGAACCGACTCTGTGCGTCAGGCAAGGCTCCTTGAGATTGTTTGCGGAACCACATCTTTCCCCCCTTCTGGCCTTTGGGGTAAGGTCTAGAAGGAGTAGAAAAACGGACTCCCACGGCAGAGAGAGTCTTGCCTTCAGTCTCGCACCTAGTCAGGGTTTCCTTCACTTGAGGACCAAAGAGGGATGATCCATCAAACGGGGAGTTAGTGAAGGACGCCTTGAAAGGGTCCGCAAAATTACATAGCCGCATCCAGGCGTGCCGACGTAAGGCCACACCTGTACCTGCCGCTCTACTCACTCCATCCGCCGCATACGAAAGAGGCGCATGGAGGAGTTAACTATTGAGTTGAGGGTAGCTAGCTGAGAGTTCATCCTATCCTGAAAACCCGCAGCTGTTGGATCATTTAACATTTCACTCGCTTCCTTGATCAAATCTCTCTGGAGACGAGTGAAATGACACAGGTAGTTCAGCAAGCGCATAGAAAAGGTCGCTGACGAGAACATCTGCTTCCCGTACCTGTCCATAGTCCTAGACTCCTTGTTAGGAGGATGGACAGGCACTGAAGGATCTGCTAGCTCCTTCTTGGTGGCTGCAGCCACCACCATAGCATCCACAGAGACGCCTTTGGTCAAAAATTCTTTGTCCTTGGGGGCAATAATAAACTTTGAAGGTCTCCTGGGAGTGGGGTCCACAGAGTCAGGAGCCGTCCAGGCCTTCTTTGCCACCACCTGCATAAGTGGGTCAAAGGGAGGGGACACCCAGGAGGTGGAAGGGCGAGAACCAAACGCCTCAAGATACACCGATTCATCCTCTGAAGGGTTGAGGGCTGGCCAATTCCCCCTCTGTTTTAAGATCTCGAGGATGTCTGCAAAAGAGACATCTTCAGAGGTGGAACGAGGGGAACCTTCAGAATCCTCTAAATCAGTGTCGGAGGTGACAGACTCAGGGGAGTCGATGTGCTTCCTCTTGCACTGCCTCTTCCTAGGAGGCTCTCCTGCCAGGTCAGGAGAGGCCTCGGAAGAGGAGGAGATCCCCACTGGGGATACTTGAGGAGCTGGCACAGTCGGGCAACACCTCAGGGATGCTGAAAGGGCTTGTCGGAGAAGGTTTCTCGACTGCCCTGATTCTGCGGGCCCCCTCTGCAGAAATCACCGGAGGCACCGTGGAGGGAGGGGCAGATGGAGCCGACTGTGGGGTTGAACAAGGTTCTAACACGCTCCTCATGACCTCGAAGGCACCCCTGTCAGGCAGAGCCGGAGGTCTCCGCTCCGAAAAGCTGAAAACCTCTTCCGGCACCGACA
This sequence comes from Protopterus annectens, assembly GCF_019279795.1. NCBI lineage: Eukaryota > Metazoa > Chordata > Ceratodontiformes > Protopteridae > Protopterus > Protopterus annectens. The sequence continues at coordinate 561,094,815 of NC_056736.1, forward strand.
GTGATGGCTCCGAGGCCCATGTCGGAGCCGAACTCACTAGCGCCGAAGCACCGAGAGGGAGAGCGGGGTCGGACAAGGGTCCGATGCCACTCGCCCCCTCGGAGCCGACGAGGGAAATCCGGCGCCGAGATTCCTCCAAGGAAGAAATCGGAGCAGACGACAGTACCGAAGACAACGGTATCGGTTCCGACGCAGCCACAGTCTCGGGTCCGAGCCGCCCCGGCTCAGAACTCAAAGGAGTCGGAGGAGGAATATTCTGAGTGATAGGATTAGCCATCGACTGTTGAGTCGGGCTTTGAAGCATCTGGGCCAGTGCCTCGGACTTAAGAAGTCGACTCACTACCCTCTGAAGGTCATGATCAGAAATCCTCGATGACCTAGAGGAGTGAGATCTATGGCTCCGTTCAGACAACAATGGAGATGCTGGAGCCGAATGAATGGAGCCGATAGATGGTGACCGGGACCTTTTTCTGGAGGTCGGTTCCGACAATCTGATCGGAGACGACTCACCAGTGTCTGCCTCGGCTCCGGCCGGAGCAGAGGAAATAGCAGGTACAAGAGTTCGAGAATCATCGGCTCCGGCCGGAGCCGATGTTCGAACAGCCTTCGAAGCCCCAGAAGACGACTCAGATACAGGAGCCGATGGTCTGGTAGGCTTCGTGGGTTTCCCCGAAGACTGAGTCGGGGGACCCTCAGGCTTCAATAAGCCCCTTAGAATGAGCTTATTTTTACGCTCCTGCAGGACTCTAGGGCTGAAGCCATGGCAAACAGCACATGAGTCCTGCAGGTGCAAAGGTCCCAGGCAGTACACACAAGAAGTGTGACCGTCTGTCAGAGACATCTTCTGACAGCACGAGTCGCACTTCTTAAAGCCTGAGACCTTTGATTCCTTAGACATGTCTAAGAAGAAAAAGTGTAACACACAATCACACACACACCGATTATACTTATTAGAAATTAAATTAAATTAAATTTAAATTAAAAGTAGTTTAGAAAATTAAATCCCTATAAACACAGTCACTCCAACTACTAGGAAGGGAGGGACTGGGCCTAAGGCCCAAGGGAAGAACTCTAGTGAGTTTTAGGAAAAAAAAGGGGATTTCTGACTGGGAATGGAGGAAACTACTCACTGTATAAAACTATGAAGAAAACTAACTTAAAAGGGGAAATTATCTAAGAAATTAACTAGTTTTTTTTAAAACTAACCTGACGAGCCGGTTGAAACGCACCTCGATCGCTATAGCGGCAAACAAGATCTGAGGAGTTACCGCCTAGCATTGTGGGATATAGGGGAGCCTCGAGCCAGTGGAACTAGCTCTCGAGCTTTTAGAGTGGCCGAGTCGGAGCCAAGGTTCGGCTCCGAACCCATCCAGCAAGAATGAAGGCAAGATAGACAACTTAACATGCTAGTGTTAAGTGGGCAAGGTGGTTTAGGATTACCAGATTTGAAGGGATAATTTAGAGCTACACTCTTAAGTCTCATATACAAAACACAAGCAGAAGACTGTAAATCAAAATGGAATGAAACAATATTGGAAGGTTGGGGTGGGGGGTCACAAAATAAGGACACAACAGGATTTTGAATTAAGGTACTTAACTCATTACAGCCGAGTGCACCTCCATGCATTTTTGCAGTTAACTCCTACTGATGCCTCAAGGTGTCAAATATTGTTTGTTCATATTTGCATTAGTAATTCCAAAACCATGTCACATACAAGATATCAGAAGATGTGATCTTAAGGCATACAAGATAAACACTACTGTATTGATATATGACCTCTGTCAAATACAGCTAAAGAGACACTGATTATTATTTGTATACGGTGGTGTAAACCTTGGCTGTAGATGACTGCCACTGTTGAAGTGACCCCCTGACCCCATGTGCCAAAATGGAGAAAAGAGGTTGTGGATAGATGGATAGATTTGTATATTGTTTATTTGTATTGCAGTAATTTTCATAGTTCTCTAAATATATCAACATTCAGGTAACACATACAGAACTGCATAGCCTCATAAGAAAGTTCACAGCTGTATGAAGAAAATCCTTCTGGCAGTATGCCTCTTGCTTGAATGGTTACTGAGATATGATAAGCTGTTTGTACAACGTTACAAAGTTAAAATTCGCTCCCTTTATTTTGGCTTATAAATTCCAGTTTAAAGATCTGAACTGAATGAATGTCAGCAATGTAGAGGTTAATTTATCTGAATGGTTTGTCATTTACAATTTTCTAGTAACACATTTATGGTTCCAGAGATATGAATATTTGTTTAAACTGTGAGGTGATAATTTCATTTTTTAAAGTCTCAGGCCACACCCACTGGGAGTTAAAAGTACACACTCAAAAGAACTGTACTGGAGGGAATGAGTTAAGAAGAACAGTTAACATAAACTAACATATGTACAAAGCAGCAGAAAATATTTTGAAAACCAAGCCAACATGAAAATGGAGAAAATAAAGTTTACCAATAGGGATAACTGTAAGTAGGGACAAAGAAAATAGGCAAGAGGAGGATGAAAGTTATTGGTGAAAATTAGCAAAGGAACAAAATTATTGAAAGCAAATAAGTGGGAGGGGAAAGTCATACACAGAAAGTTTGAACTGCGGGTTGGAGACTGCCTTCCCTACCTGGGACTGCTAACTGATTATAGGTAAAGAAAAAGGGATAGGGAAGTGTTAAATGAAAGACCAGCTCTGGGTGATGAGATAATAGCTGAGTCTTGAACAGAAGCTGTGATAAACAGGATAATTAGCAGAGTATATAAAATAATGCATGGTAACTACAAAACTCAACCCAAAGAGGTTAGAAAAGACTAGGAAATGAGACTGGAAAGACAATATACATATACAAAGAAACAACAGAAAGGCAATATACATATACAAAGAAACAACGGAAAGGCAATATACATAAGCAAAGAAACAATGGAAAGATATTTTTACAGCTCTCAATTTTGCAACAAAATCAAGAAGGTTTAGGTTTTTTGCATGGAAGTGGAAGTCTTTGCATGGGTATTTTTATACTCCCAAGTAGACATTAGAGAATTTTTCCACATGTAGACAGCGATTGATGGGAATGGGAGGGGTACATTGAAACGTGTTTTTCGAGAACGTAGCGAGTTTAGAGATTCTAAAAGTTCCCTACAGAGTACTTTGTTAGAAATGTTAGGACAGGAAATTAGTTTAATTAAAGAAATGATTCTTTTGAGTTGGGATACATAAACTGAATTGCCCAGACACAGTAAGACTCTACTATGTTTAATGCTGTTAGCTAAAAAAAAAACAATTACTTGGAAATAGAAACCAAAAGCAAAACCATCTGCAACAGAATTGTTGCCTGTTGTAAAAGAGAGACAAGAACTTGAGGTAAGATATTTAAAAAAGGAAGGAATAAACTACAAAGAAATAAATGGAAGCTGTGGGAACAATATGTACAGAATAATTTTCAGGAGGACTGATATTTCAGGGAAGGCAGGATTTGAAGAATCTATGTAATGTTAAGCTGAATAACAGTAAAGACAAAACATATTTGTATGTGATACAAAAAAATCATGGTAATGGTGTGCTTCCCTTTCACATCTGAATGTGAACTAATGTCACTATGCAATGTGTGATGTTAAAAAAGATGGTAAAAAAATACCACTTCAGGCATAACAGGAGGATTAGTTCTCAAAGAAACCCAGTCCTGTTGAGGTCAGAGCAATCAGTAAAACTGTTCCTATGTTAAGAACTTCGTCAGCCAGATTAGCTGTTCAAATGAAGCAAGTGTTAGCTGCTTTAAAACAAAACCCTTTAAGAAAACACTTTGAAATGGGAATGCATTGAAAGAAAAGGATCCATGAGGAGATACGATAAAATGGATGATAAATGAACCTTGATGGTGGAGTAAGAAAAGTCACAGGATAGTAACTCACACAAATATTGTAAAACCAGAGAACAACTTGCCTTGAACAATGCTGGTAATACTGCTGGCACCAACTAGAAAACCTTTTCCATTTACTAATATATGATTTTCTAGTAGAAGGCTTTCCTGCCTCCATTAGTAATTAGTACTTGCTGCATATCATGGGTGTGCCTAAAGGAAATTATGACTCTCTTATCCAGACAGTCAACTGAAGATGATTGGGGTTGGGGTGTATCAAACAATCCTGGTCTTATAGGTTCATAGGTTCATACTAGGCTATCTGCCCTAGAGCATTTATAAGCCTAGCCAGAGTGTGTGTGGCTTTCACCACCGCTTAGGATGAGAATACCATGCCCATTTAGGGTTTAGTTTACTGTGCCTCTGTCTAGTAGTGACACAGAGATGACCCCTGGGGTAAACCTACGATCTCCCATCCACTCGTCAAGATTTCTCTTGAAGAGAGTTAGTGAGGGGCTCTGCCTAACATGGACTGGGATTCTGTTCCAGAGTGTAGGGAGCCTCTGGGTTATGAATCTGTCCCTCCAGCACTTCCTATTTATTTCCGTGTTGAGGTTCAAATCTCTTGCTCTCGTGGCTCTGATGGATTTGGATTTTCTGAGGTGGAGCGTGTCCATTAATTCCGGATTGGACATGGCGTGGTACGTCAGGCATAGATCACCTCTGAGTAGGCGGTATGCAACTGAATAGAGCTGGAGTTCCTTCAGCCGGGCAGCATATGACATATGTTTGAGACCCTTTATCCACTTGGTGAGGAACTTTTGGGGTCTTTCCAACTGCTGCAGGTGTCGGGTAAGATACATCCCAAATGGGGCATTATACTCAATCATGGGCCTGATAAGAGAAGAGTACAGGGGCACAATGACCTCTCTTGATCTAGATGTGAATCCCTTCATGATAAGGTGGGCAATATAGAAGGTCTTCCTAACCACTTTGGCAATGTGAGTGTCAAATGAGAGGTTACTGTCAACTTGGGTCCCTAGGTCCCTGATTACCTCTTCCGTACTCAATGGATTACCACCTATGTGGTAATTTGTGGGTACCTTGTTTTTCCCAAAGGGTATGACTATACATGTTTTGGCGTTCAGCTTAAGGCCATGGCTCTGGCACCAATTATCCGTTTCTATGAGGCCTCTCTGGAGGATGCTTGTGTCTGCTGGAGTATCAATTATGATGCCCAGTTTGCAGTCATCTGCGAACTTTGTCAGCCACAATCCTCCTATGTTTGCCTGTACCTCGGAAAAATAAATGCCGAACAAGAGGGGTCCCAGGACCGAGCCCTGTGGGACACCGCTCGTGACCGGCTTAGAGTCTGACATGGCTCCAGCAACTCTGACCCTGTGGGTTCTGTCCTTGAGCCAGTTTGCAACCCATCTTGTGACATATGGGTTTACATTTAAGCTGGTGAGTTTGTCTATGATGCCCGAGTGGGGTATTGTGTCGAAGGCTTTTGCAAGGTCAAGGTAGGCTGTGTGAACTGTCTTACCCTCATCAATGGCCCTAGTGACTGTTTCAAAAAAGTCGACCAAGTTCAAAAGGCAGGATCTGCCCTTTACAAAGCCAAATTGGGTAGGATCCAATGTCTTTAGGTCCCCAATGTCTTTGTTTATGAGTTCCATAATGATCCTTTCCATAGCTTTGCAGACCAGGCTCGTCAAGCTTATGGGGCGGTAATTTCCAGGGTCCGTAGAAGCACCGCCTTTGTGGAGTGGGACCACTGTTGCTGTACGCCACTCTTTGGGTACGTATCCTGTAGTAAGGCTAAGATTAAACAGCAGCCTTATGTGCGGGTTTAGTTCCTCTTGGAGTTCATGTAGCACACAGCCCGGGACACTGTCCGGTCCCATTGATGCTGTGTTTTTAGCTTTGAAGAGGGCGGCTCTCACCTGGGCATCTGAGATGTTAGGGAGGCTACACTCTGCTGGGATAGATATTTCTCCTTTTGGGGGGGAGAGGGAGGAGAAATTTGCACTGAACCTGTCTGCCAGAATGTTGGCAAAGTCTGTGGGTTCAGTGTATTTTGTGTCATTTTGGACCAACTCTGAGCATATCTGGCAGTTTCCACTCAGGTTTCTAACATAGCTAAAGAAGGCCTTGTGATTGTCTTTTGTGTCTTTTGTGATTTTTCTCTCAAAGTTGGCCTTGGATGATTTTATGAGTGATCGTAGTTTTTTGCTAGTACTGATCAGAAATGCCTTCCCTTTTAGGGATTTTGCTCTGTCATGTAGTAGCTTCCTCCTCCTGTTGTAAAGTTTGTTAATGGCTGGGGTCCACCAGACAGGGCGCCTGCCTTTGGGGGAATGGGTCTTGGTTTTATTTGGGATTGCATGATCCATGCATTCTTGAAGGTGCCCGTAGAAGGCATTTATAAAGGATTCAGCAGTGTGGGTTGTGGTTTCCACTGGCCCAGGGGCCTTGAAAGATACCACTTCAGTCTTAAGAAGTGTGAAGTTGGCTTTTGAGAAGTTCTTCACTGTGGTCTTTTGTGTGGGGGGGGGGGGGTGGATTTCCAGTGAGATTAATTTATGGTCTGATCTCACCAATGAGGGGTATACTTCCGGTGTGGAGCATTTTGTCCCCATGTTTGTGATGATCAGGTCTAGTATATTATCTCCTCTTGTGGGAATGGTGACTAGTTGTTCCATCGCATTTGAGTTTATGAATTCTAGGAACCTTTGGGCTAGGGTGTTGGGGCTTTGGTAATGTTCCCAGTCTATGTTTGGGTAGTTGAATTCTCCCAATATGATGGTATTTGGAGAGACATTCATACTCTCCAGTGTCTTCAGGAAGGCTGAGTGGGGTTCCTGAGTTTGAGAGGGTGGTCTGTAGCGTGCTACAAACTGTAGGGCAGTTTTGCCTATGGTTAGTTGCACCTGGATGGTCTCCGATGCTTCATGCGTTGCCACTAACCTGGAGGTGTGGGTATCTTTGATGAATATGGATACTCCCCCCTCCTTTTGTGGTTCGGTCCAAGTTTTGGGGCCGGAAAGCATGATATGAGGTAAAACCTGGTAGTGCTGGGGTGCTCTCAAGAGCCTTGAACCAGGTTTCAGTCACTGCACAGACATCGATGTTCTCCATACTGAGGAGGGCTTCGAGAGCGTGCATCTTGAGGTTTAGACTTCTGGCATTGAGCAGCATTACCCTTAGTTTTTTTCCACTTGTGTTTTCTAGGGAGGTAGGTTTGTCTTTTGAGCCTTGCCTAAAAAAGGCACTATGGGGGTGGCAAGAGCCTTGGCCAATATCCGGAAGCCCAGGGGTGACAGGTGCAAGCCATCCCTTGTGAAGCAGCGTGGCTTGTCAAGCATGTCATCCCAAGCAGACAGACATTGGATCCCCTTAGAATGACACCAGTAATTAAGCCAATTGTTAACACTGATCATTTTGTCTTTGTACTGTGGCATCATTCTTGGTGAGGGTAAGATGCTGCTCAGGGTCAGTGTCATACCGGCCTGGGCTACATAATCAGAGAGCTCCTCTATGTCTCTTTTCATGTAGTCCAGGGAGGGACGTCTCAGGTCGTTCACACCGGCATGGACAATGACTGAGTCATATTTGTACTTGCTTTGGAGTGACCTGAGTGCTTGTGTTATGTGGCGGATTCTAGCGCCCGACAGGCAGCTTACTGTAACCTTTTCCTTGTTCAGTCTGGTGAGCGGGACATCAGTGTGTCTGACTATGGAATCACCTATTACAAGTGTGTCTGGCATGTTGTTTGGCCTTAAGGGCTGTGACTGTTTAGCACACTGACTTTGTGAACTATGTGTTGCATGTGCTATGTCTTGAGGTAGTGGTCGCTTGGGTGTCTGCTTTGGAGGCCTCTGTTGTTTTGGCAGATTTTTAATCAGAGCCACCGAGTATGTTTTTGCATGTTTATGTGTTTGGTTTGCAGTTGTAATAGGTCTATGTGAGACTGGGTTTGTGGTGTGCATGGTTACCTTCTCCTCCTGACTGGTTTTGCCAGTACTAAGTTGAGAGAGCTCAGCCTCCAGTTTGGCTATATAGTTGTATCTCTCACATATATTTGTATTTGTTGGGAGAAGGAGAGGGTTGTCTGTGTACATGAGGCAATTGTAACATTGCCTCAAGATTCCCAGATTCACCAGCTGAACAGGAGAGGACGCCAGCAACTGACCCTTCGACATACTAGAACAGTGTATAAGATTGCTGTGTAACTGAGTCAGAAAGGACCTATAGGGAAATGTGTACTCGAGGATTTAGGTGAATGAAGTACTTTCTTTTTGTTTAAGAGTGCTTTACCTGTATAAAAATGCTTTAGGAGCAAGTGCTGGGCTTTTCAGATAGAGAATAGGCTGTTTAGATTGCAAGTAGAGCAGTTCTAAGTGAAAAATTGAAGAGCAGACTTTACGGAGCCAGAAATAGTTTAAACTTGATTAACCAGCACTGCCCGATGCTGCTCTATGAGCAACTTCACGCAAAATCGTGCAAAAGCACGCAAAAACGGGCTTTATAGCAGGGGGTTGAAAAGAGCCAGGAATTGACCCAAAATGGCCAATAAACTACAAGTTGCTGGGCTGGAACCACTCCTCTAGGGACAAATAGGTTGCTCAGTGCTCCACACTCCCACTGGTGAACAAAAAAGCTTCCTCTTATCCAAATAAGGATATGGATAGCACAGGAACTATGACAAAGCCCAGAGATCAGCAAAATCTGAAGACTGGACTATTCTAGTTCAGTAAGGCGGAAAAACTAGGATTTTTTTTTTTTCTTTTTTTTACAGAGACAGAAGAAAAAGATACGTTAGCAACCAGTAAATGCTATAAAATGGCTAGCGCAATTGAATGTGTTGGCCTAACAGTTAAATTAAACAAAAATAACTTTTTAAAGTGCAAACAGTTTAGAATCAACACAGGTACAGCATAAACAGTATGCAGAGCTGTTTTTTAGGCGAAATGCAGTAGAGATACAGTAATAAAAACGAAAGCCAGAAAAAATACTTAAAAATCAAGGAAAGTCACTCTTTCACTCCCTGCTGCTTGTAGAACTCTGCAGGACACCACGAGGAGCTGTGCTGAGTCGTTTTCAAGTTTAAAAGCACGCAAAAACGGGCTTTATAGCAGGGGGTTGAAAAGAGCCAGGAATTGACCCAAAATGGCCAATAAACTACAAGTTGCTGGGCTGGAACCACTCCTCTAAGGACAAATAGGTTGCTCAGTGCTCCCCACTCCCACTGCTGAACAAAGAAGCTTCCTCTTATCCAAATAAGGATATGGATAGCACAGGAACTATGACAAAGCCCAGAGATCAGCAAAATCTGAAGACTGGACTATTCAAGTTCAGTAAGGCGGGAAAATTAGAAGTTATGTACATACCATAACGTTCCATGTTAGTTGTCTTCTCTTGCCTTCTTTCTTGCTGGATGGGTTCGGAGCCGATCCTCGGCTCCGACTCGGCACTTTCTAAGCTCGAGAACTCATTTTACCAGCTCGAGGCAACCCTATATCCCATGATGCAAAGCGTGACTACCTCAGATCTCGTTTGGTAGCTAGAAGAAAACCCTGCCAAAACACTTCTTCCCAAGGAAGAAGATTACTAAATGTAGGAGAAACTAGGCCAATAGCCACTAACAATAATGACTCTTTCTACTGGGAACTCTTGGAAAGAGTGACAACACCCCCAACAAAAAGAAGGTACAACCTCAAGATCAGTCCAGGCCAGGGGGAAGGAGGGAGGGACGCAAGAAAGAAGGCGAGAGAAGACAACTAACATGGAACTTTATGGTATGTACATAACTTCTAAATGTTAAGTTGTCAAACTCGCCTTCATTCTTGCTGGATGGGACCGCGTCCCTAGCACCTCTATCCTGGGTGGCTCAATGGAACAGACTCTTGAGAACCGTGGAACCAAACCTAGCCCTGTCCCTGGAGGCCAAGTCCAATTTGTAATGAGAGACAAAGGTGTGAGGAGTGGCCCAAGTGGCTGCTGCACAAATGGTGTCAATAGGTAACCTATCCTGAAAGGCTGTGGATGTGGAAAGGCTCCTGGTAGAATGTACTTTCGGTTTTGAGGATAGCTGCTTGCCTCTAAGATGATAAACATAAGAAATGATAGAAGACAGCCATCTGGATAAGGTCACTTTAGAGACTGGGAGACCCTTTCTGTTCTCTGCATAAGAAAGGAATAGTTGATCAGATTTTCTGAATTGTTTAGTTCTGTCCAAATAATATCTGAGCTGACGATGGACATCTAAGCAATGAAGCTTTTGTTCAGCTTTGTCTGAATAATTAGGGAAAAAAACTGGCAAATCAATAGATTGGTTAAGATTCGTCTGGGAAGCAACTTTGGGCAAAAAAGATGGATTAGTTCTTAAAGATACCCTATCTTTGTGAAAAATCAAGTAAGGGGAATGGACACAGAGGGCCTGGAGTTCAGAAACCCTTCTAGCTGAAGTAACAGCAACCAAGAAAATTGTTTTCCAGGAAAGAAACTTTAAGGAGCATGTAGCAGCCGGTTCGAAGGGGGGGTAGAATCAAGGATGCCAGCATTAAATTCAAATCCCATTGCGGAGGAGGATCTCTGATTGGAGGCTTCAGGAGAAATATACCTCTCAGAAAGGCTTTGCAAAGCTTGTGGAACATTATGCTTTGATCTGCTAAACCAACATGAAAATTAGAGATTGCTGCCAATTGGACTTTAACTGTAGTAGAAGAAGACCCCGATTGAAAAATCTCTGCTAAGAAGTCCAAAACTGAATGCAGTGGAGCAGTAAAGGGATCTATGTGTTTAGACTTTGCCCAGAAAGAAAAACGTTTCCACTTACTAGCATAAATCTTTCTGGTGGAGGACTTTAGAGAAGCTACTATGATGTTCCTAACGGGGTTAGAGATCATAGGAAGCCTGGCTAAGGAAGGAAGTGGAGCAACCAAGCAGTGAGGTTGAGAGAATGAATGGCCGGTGCGTTGACCCGACTGGTGGGTCAGAAGATCTGGAACTGGGTCCAGATGCCAAGGCTGCGCCAGGAGATGACGATGCAGGACGGAAACCAAATTTGTTGAGGCCAGTAAGGCAATGAGGATCAACTTGGCTCTCAATACGGTAGCTTTCTGAATAACTTGTGGTATCAGTGGAAATGGAGGAAAAGCATACAGAAGTCCCCGGGCCAATCCTGGGTTAGAGAGTCTCGGGAATGGCCTGGTAGAGGAAAGAGGGTGAAGAAGTCCGGCATTTGCTGTTTTGGGGTGTAGCAAAAGGTCGCAGGAAGGGAAGCCCCACTTCTGAAAAATCTCGGCCCACTACTGATTGCTTGAGAGACCACTCGTGGCATGAGAATAGCTCTGCTCAGTCTGTCCACTAAGAGGTTGGATCTCCTGGGGATATGCGTTGCTATCAGAAACTGATGAGAGGAGATTGCCCATTGCCAAAGTCTGAGAGCTTCTCAACACAGTGGGTAGGACCTGGTCTCGCCTTGCTTGTTGATATACCAGACTACAGACATGTTGTCCGTCTGAACTGCAATAGTCCCTAAGGGAAGAAAGTCGCTGAGGGCTTGCAACGTTAAAAGCACTGCTCTCATCTCTAGGACATTTATGTGCAGATGGTATTCTATGGGTTGCCAAGTCCCATGGACCATCCTGCCCTGATAATGCCCCCCCCACCCGATCAGAGAGGCATCCGAAGTGACTGTGGCAATCGGAACTGGGGGAACAAACAGTCGGCCCTGATGGAGCAGAGGAGAAGACATCCACCAGGTTAGATGACTCTTGCACTGCGTGACAAAAATCTCGTGACTCATGGGGAGCTGCTGGAATGACCATTGAGCGAACAACATCCACTGCAGAAGACGCATGTGGAAGCGGGCTAATGGCAGTAGAACAATGGCCGCAGCCATAAGACCCAGAACCTTCAGGACAAATCTGGCTCTGATCTTCTTGCTGAGTAATATGATCCGAACATACTTGAATGTCCAGAAGTCTTTGTTTTGTGAGTCTGGCTGACATACTGACAGTGTTTAATTCTGCGCCTATAAAGGTAATAGATTGGCAAGGTGACAGAGAAGATTTTTCGAAGTTTATTGAAATCCCCAATTGTTTGCAGGTTTGCAGAGTGTAGTCTCTGGCCTTGAGAAGTTGATGCCTGGTGGTGGCGGAGAGGAGCCAGTCGTCTAGATACGGAAACACCTGGATTCCTTGACGTCTCAGATGAGCCGTAACCACTGCCATACATTTGGTAAACACTCTGGGGGCTGTAGTGAGGCCAAAGGGCAGGGCTCTGAATTGAAAATGACTGGACCCCAGCCGAAAGCGGAGAAACCTTCTGGAGCGCCTGTGAATCTTTATACGATAGTACGCATCCTGAAGGTCTATTGAGCACATCCAGTTGTCCTTGCCCAAAAAGGGTAGAATGGACTGAAGCGTGACCATCCGGAACCTTGCCTTCTTGACAAACTTGTTTAGTTTGCTGAGGTCTAAAATTGGTCTCCAATCTCCCGTCCTTTTGGGTACCAAAAAGAATCTTGAGTAGGTGCCGGATCCTACTTGGTCTGCTGGCACAATTTGGACGGCTCTTTTTGCTAGGAGCTTTGATACCTCCTGCTTTGCCAATTCCCTTAGACCGGGTGAGACGTCTGGAAGGGATTGATGAGGAACGGGATACCTTTCAAAAGGGATATTGTAGCCCTCGGATATGATCGACTGTACCCATTTGTCTTGAGAGAGGGAACGCCAGGCTATTGGGTACAGCGACAATCTTCCCCCGACTGCCTCCAAGGGTGGGCAGTCGGGCAACACCTCAGGGCTGCTGGAAGGGTTTATCAGGGAGAGTCTCCCTGCTACCCTGATTCTGCGGACCCCCTCTGCCCCTAGGGCGGCGCCTATTATTATTACCCCCTCTGCCTCTGGGGGTAAACTGACCACGTGTGTTCGGCGTGACTCCTTGAGATTTACAGAACCACATTTTCCCTCCCTTCTGACCCTTAGGATAGGGTCTTGAAGGGGTGGAGAAATGGACTCCTACGGCAGAAAGGGTCTTGCCGTCTTGCTCACACCTGGTCAATGTATCCTTCACCTGAGGCCCGAACAAAGCCGAACCGTCAAAGGGGGTATTGGTGAAGGACGCCTTAAAAGGGTCTGCAAAATTACAAAGCCGCATCCAGGCCTGACGCCTAAGTGCCACTCCTGTGCCTGCGGCCCTACTCGCCCCATCGGCTGCATAAGAAATGAGCCGCATGGAGGAGTTAGTCAAAGAATTGAGGATTCCTAGCTGTGAGGCAATCTTCTCCTGAGCCCCAGTCGCCGAAGGATCCTGAACCACTTCACCTAGTTCCTTGAGAATGTCTCTCTGAAGTCTGGTAAAGTGACAAAGGTAGTTCAGTGAACGCATAGCAAAGGTCGCTGAAGAAAACATCCGCTTGCCATACCTATCCATGGTCCTAGAATCCTTATTAGGAGGATGGACAGGCACAGAAGCATCAGCAAGTTCCTTCTTGGTGGCTGCCGCCACCATCATAGCATCAACAGGGACGCCCTTAGAAAGAAACTGTTTGTCTGCAGGGGCTGTAATGAATTTGGAGGGCCTCCTAGGAACTGGTTCCACAGACTCTGGGGCTGCCCACGCCTTCCGAGCCACTACTTGCATGAGTGGGTCGAAAGGTGGAGACACCCAGGAGGTGGAGGGTCGAGATCCAAAAGCCTCCTGGTATACCGACTCATCCTCGGAGGGGTCAATGGAAGGCCAGTTCCCCCTCTGCTTAAGGAGTTCCAGGATGTCTGAAAAGGAGACATCCTCAGAGGGGGACCGTGGGGAGCCCTCCAACTCATCTAAGTCGGTATCTGATGTAGTAGACTCAGGGGAGTCTGTGTGCTTCCTCTTACACGTCCTTCCACGCCGGAGGTTCTGCTGCAGGATCAGGAGAAACCTCAGAAGAGGAAGTTCTTCCCAATGGGGAAACCTGGGGCGATGGATCTCTGGGTCCGGAGCAAGAGACTGGCAAGAGACATCAACAGGCACCGAAGATGGAGGAGCTAAAGGAATAGACCGTTGACCTAGCTCAGGGGCTAGGACACTCCTCATCACCTCGAAGGCTCCTCTCCCAGGGAGGCCAGAAGAATCCCGCTCCAAAGAAACAGGAATCTCCGGCCCCACCGAAAGAGAAGGCTCCGAAGCTGATGTCGGTGCCGAGCTCACCAATGCCGAAGCTCCAAGAGGGAGAGCAGGGTCGGACAAGGGTCCGATGCCTCTCGCCCCCTCGGAGAAAAGTCACAGGATAGTAACTCACACAAATATTGTAAAACCAGAGAACAACTTGCCTTGAACAATGCTGGTAATACTGCTGGCACCAACTAGAAAACCTTTTCCATTTACTAATATATGATTTTCTAGTAGAAGGCTTTCCTGCCTCCATTAGTAATTAGTACTTGCTGCATATCATGGGTGTGCCTAAAGGAAATTATGACTCTCTTATCCAGACAGTCAACTGAAGATGATTGGGGTTGGGGTGTATCAAACAATCCTGGTCTTATAGGTTCATAGGTTCATACTAGGCTATCTGCCCTAGGGCATTTATAAGCCTAGTCCAGAGTGTGTGTGGCTTTCACCACCCCTTAGGATGAGAATACCATGCCCATTTAGGGTTTAGTTTACTGTGCCTCTGTCTAGTAGTGACACAGAGATGACCCCTGGGGTAAACCTACGATCTCCCATCCACTCGTCAAGATTTCTCTTGAAGAGAGTTAGTGAGGGGCTCTGCCTAACATGGACTGGGATTCTGTTCCAGAGTGTAGGGAGCCTCTGGGTTATGAATCTGTCCCTCCAGCACGTCCTATTTATTTCCGTGTTGAGGTTCAAATCTCTTGCTCTCGTGGCTCTGATGGATTTGGATTTTCTGAGGTGGAGCGTGTCCATTAATTCCGGATTGGACATGGCGTGGTACGTCAGGCATAGATCACCTCTGAGTAGGCGGTATGCAACTGAATAGAGCTGGAGTTCCTTCAGCCGGGCAGCATATGACATATGTTTGAGACCCTTTATCCTCTTGGTGAGGAACTTTTGGGGTCTTTCCAACTGCTGCAGGTGTCGGGTAAGATACATCCCAAATGGGGCATTATACTCAATCATGGGCCTGATAAGAGAAGAGTACAGGGGCACAATGACCTCTCTTGATCTAGATGTGAATCCCTTCATGATAAGGTGGGCAATATAGAAGGTCTTCCTAACCACTTTGGCAATGTGAGTGTCAAATGAGAGGTTACTGTCAACTTGGGTCCCTAGGTCCCTGATTACCTCTTCCGTACTCAATGGATTACCACCTATGTGGTAATTTGTGGGTACCTTGTTTTTCCCAAAGGGTATGACTATACATTTTTTGGCGTTCAGCTTAAGGCCATGGCTCTGGCACCAATTATCCATTTCTGTGAGGCCTCTCTGGAGGATGCTTGTGTCTGCTGGAGTATCAATTATGATGCCCAGTTTGCAGTCATCTGCGAACTTTGTCAGCCACAATCCTCCTATGTTTGCCTGTACCTCGGAAAAATAAATGCCGAACAAGAGGGGTCCCAGGACCGAGCCCTGTGGGACACCGCTCGTGACCGGCTTAAAGTCTGACATGGCTCCAGCAACTCTGACCCTGTGGGTTCTGTCCTTGAGCCAGTTTGCAACCCATCTTGTGACATATGGGTTTACATTTAAGCTGGTGAGTTTGTCTATGATGCCCGAGTGGGGTATTGTGTCACAGGCTTTTGCAAGCTCAAGGTAGGCTGTGTGAACTGTCTTACCCTCATCAATGGCCCTAGTGACTGTTTCAAAAAAGTCGACCAAGTTCAAAAGGCAGGATCTGCCCTTACAAAGCCAAATTGGGTAGGATCCAATGTCTTTAGGTCCCCAATGTCTTTGTTTATGAGTTCCATAATGATCCTTTCCATAGCTTTGCAGACCAGGCTCGTCAAGCTTATGGGGCGGTAATTTCCAGGGTCCGTAGAAGCACCGCCTTTGTGGAGTGGGACCACTGCTGCTGTACGCCACTCTATGGGCACATATCCTGTAGTAAGGCTAAGATTAAACAGCAGCCTTATGTGCGGGTTTAGTTTCTCTTGGAGTTCATGTAGCACACAGCCCGGGACACTGTCCGGTCCCATTGATGCTGTGTTTTTAGCTTTGAAGAGGGCGGCTCTCACCTGGGCATCTGAGATGTTAGGGAGGCTACACTCTGCTGGGATAGATATTTCTCCTTTTGGGGGGGAGAGGGAGGAGAAATTTGCACTGAACCTGTCTGCCAGAATGTTGGCAAAGTCTGTGGGTTCAGTGTATTTTGTGTCATTTTGGACCAACTCTGAGCATATCTGGCAGTTTCCACTCAGGTTTCTAACATAGCTAAAGAAGGCCTTGTGATTGTCTTTTGTGTCTTTTGCGATTTTTCTCTCAAAGTTGGCCTTGGATGATTTTATGAGTGATCGTAGTTTTTTGCTAGTACTGATCAGAAATGCCTTCCCTTTTAGGGATTTTGCTCTGTCATGTAGTAGCTTCCTCCTCCTGTTGTAAAGTTTGTTAATGGCTGGGGTCCACCAGACAGGGCGCCTGCCTTTGGGGGAATGGGTCTTGGTTTTATTTGGGATTGCATGATCCATGCATTCTTGAAGGTGCCCGTAGAAGGCATTTATAAAGGATTCAGCAGTGTGGGTTGTGGTTTCCACTGGCCCAGGGGCCTTGAAAGATACCACTTCAGTCTTAAAAAGTGTGAAGTTGGCTTTTGAGAAGTTCTTCACTGTGGTCTTTTGTGCGGGGGGGGGGGTGGATTTCCAGTGAGATTAATTTATGGTCTGATCTCACCAATGAGGGGTATACTTCCGGTGTGGAGCATTTTGTCCCCATGTTTGTGATGATCAGGTCTAGTATATTATCTCCTCTTGTGGGAATGGTGACTAGTTGTTCCATCGCATTTGAGTTTATGAATTCTAGGAACCTTTGGGCTAGGGTGTTGGGGCTTTGGTAATGTTCCCAGTCTATGTTTGGGTAGTTGAATTCTCCCAATATGATGGTATTTGGAGAGACATTCATACTCTCCAGTGTCTTCAGGAAGGCTGAGTGGGGTTCCTGAGTTTGAGAGGGTGGTCTGTAGCGTGCTACAAACTGTAGGGCAGTTTTGCCTATGGTTAGTTGCACCTGGATGGTCTCCGATGCTTCATGCGTTGCCACTAACCTGGAGGTGTGGGTATCTTTGATGAATATGGATACTCCCCTCCTTTTGTGGTTCGGTCCAAGTTTTGGGGCCGGAAAGCATGATATGAGGTAAAACCTGGTAGTGCTGGGGTGCTCTCAAGAGCCTTGAACCAGGTTTCAGTCACTGCACAGACATCGATGTTCTCCATACTGAGGAGGGCTTCGAGAGCGTGCATCTTGAGGTTTAGACTTCTGGCATTGAGCAGCATTACCCTTAGTTTTTTTCCACTTGTGTTTTCTAGGGAGGTAGGTTTGTCTTTTGAGCCTTGCCTAAAAAGGCACTATGGGGTGGCAAGAGCCTTGGCCAATATCCGGAAGCCCAGGGGTGACAGGTGCAAGCCATCCCTTGTGAAGCAGCGTGGCTTGTCAAGCATGTCATCCCAAGCAGACAGACATTGGATCCCCTTAGAATGACACCAGTAATTAAGCCAATTGTTAACACTGATCATTTTGTCTTTGTACTGTGGCATCATTCTTGGTGAGGGTAAGATGCTGCTCAGGGTCAGTGTCATACCGGCCTGGGCTACATAATCAGAGAGCTCCTCTATGTCTCTTTTCATGTAGTCCAGGGAGGGACGTCTCAGGTCGTTCACACCGGCATGGACAATGACTGAGTCATATTTGTACTTGCTTTGGAGTGTCCTGAGTGCTTGTGTTATGTGGCGGATTCTAGCGCCCGACAGGCATCTTACTGTAACCTTTTCCTTGTTCAGTCTGGTGAGCGGGACATCAGTGTGTCTGACTATGGAATCACCTATTACAAGTGTGTCTGGCATGTTGTTTGGCCTTAAGGGCTGTGACTGTTTAGCACACTGACTTTGTGAACTATGTGTTGCATGTGCTATGTCTTGAGGTAGTGGTCGCTTGGGTGTCTGCTTTGGAGGCCTCTGTTGTTTTGGCAGATTTTTAATCAGAGCCACCGAGTATGTTTTTGCGTGTTTATGTGTTTGGTTTGCAGTTGTAATAGGTCTATGTGAGACTGGGTTTGTGGTGTGCATGGTTACCTTCTCCTCCTGACTGGTTTTGCCAGTACTAAGTTGAGAGAGCTCAGCCTCCAGTTTGGCTATATAGTTGTATCTCTCACATATATTTGTATTTGTTGGGAGAAGGAAAGGGTTGTCTGTGTACATGAGGCAATTGTAACATTGCCTCAAGATTCCCAGATTCACCAGCTGAACAGGAGAGGACGCCAGCAACTGACCCTTGACATACTAGAACAGTGTATAAGATTGCTGTGTAACTGAGTCAGAAAGGACCTATAGGGAAATGTGTACTCGAGGATTTAGGTGAATGAAGTACTTTCTTTTTGTTTAAGAGTGCTTTACCTGTATAAAAATGCTTTAGGAGCAAGTGCTGGGCTTTTCAGATAGAGAATAGGCTGTTTAGATTGCAAGTAGAGCAGTTCTAAGTGAAAAATTGAAGAGCAGACTTTACGGAGCCAGAAATAGTTTAAACTTGATTAACCAGCACTGCCCGATGCTGCTCTATGAGCAACTTCGCGCAAAATCGCGCAAAAGCGCGCAAAAACGGGCTTTATAGCAGGGGTTGAAAAGAGCCAGGAATTGACCCAAAATGGCCAATAAACTACAAGTTGCTGGGCTGGAACCACTCCTCTAGGGACAAATAGGTTGCTCAGTGCTCCCCACTCCCACTGGTGAACAAAGAAGCTTCCTCTTATCCAAATAAGGATATGGATAGCACAGGAACTATGACAAAGCCCAGAGATCAGCAAAATCTGAAGACTGGACTATTCTAGTTCAGTAAGGCGGGAAAACAAGGATTTTTTTTTTTTTTTTTTACAGAGACAGAAGAAAAAGATACAGTAGCAAACAGTAAATGCTATAAAACGGCTTGCGCACTTGAGTGTGTTAGCCTAACAGTTAAATTAAACAAAAATAACTGTTTAAAGTGCAAACAGTTTAGAATCAACACAGGTACAGTATAAACAGTATGCAGAGCTGTTTTTTAGGCGAAATGCAGTAGAGATACAGTAATAAAAATGAAAGCCAGAAAAAATACTTAAAAATCAAGGAAAGTCACTCTTTCACTCCCTGCTGCTTGTAGAACTCTGCAGGACACCACGAGGAGCTGTGCTGAGTCGTATATAAGCGCAAAAGCACGCAAAAACGGGCTTTATAGCAGGGGGTTGAAAAGAGCCAGGAATTGACCCAAAATGGCCAATAAACTACAAGTTGCTGGGCTGGAACCACTCCTCTAAGGACAAATAGGTTGCTCAGTGCTCCCCACTCCCACTGCTGAACAAAGAAGCTTCCTCCTATCCAAATAAGGATATGGATAGCACAGGAACTATGACAAATCCCAGAGATCAGCAAAATCTGAAGACTGGACTATTCAAGTTCAGTAAGGCGGGAAAATTAGAAGTTATGTACATACCATAACGTTCCATGTTAGTTGTCTTCTCTTGCCTTCTTTCTTGCTGGATGGGTTCGGAGCCGATCCTCGGCTCCGACTCGGCACTTGCTAAGCTCGAGAACTCATTTTACCAGCTCGAGGCAACCCTATATCCCATGATGCAAAGCGTGACTACCTCAGATCTCGTTTGGTAGCTAGAAGAAAACCCTGCCAAAACACTTCTTCCCAAGGAAGAAGATTACTAAATGTAGGAGAAACTAGGCCAATAGCCACTAACAATAATGACTATTTCTACTGGGAACTCTTGGAAAGAGTGACAACACCCCCAACAAAAAGAAGGTACAACCTCAAGATCAGTCCAGGCCAGGGGGAAGGAGGGAGGGACGCAAGAAAGAAGGCGAGAGAAGACAACTAACATGGAACTTTATGGTATGTACATAACTTCTAAATGTTAAGTTGTCAAACTCGCCTTCATTCTTGCTGGATGGGACCGCGTCCCTAGCACCTCTATCCTGGGTGGCTCAATGGAACAGACTCTTGAGAACCGTGGAACCAAACCTAGCCCTGTCCCTGGAGGCCAAGTCCAATTTGTAATGAGAGACAAAGGTGTAAGGAGTGGCCCAAGTGGCTGCTGCACAAATGGTGTCAATAGGTAGCCTATCCTGAAAGGCTGTGGATGTGGAAAGGCTCCTGGTAGAATGTACTTTCGGTTTTGAGGATAGCTGCTTGCCTCTAAGATGATAAACATAAGAAATGATAGAAGACAGCCATCTGGATAAGGTCACTTTAGAGACTGGGAGACCCTTTCTGTTCTCTGCATAAGAAAGGAATAGTTGATCAGATTTTCTGAATTGTTTAGTTCTGTCCAAATAATATCTGAGCTGACGATGGACATCTAAGCAATGAAGCTTTTGTTCAGCTTTGTCTGAATAATTAGGGAAAAAAACTGGCAAATCAATAGATTGGTTAAGATTCGTCTGGGAAGCAACTTTGGGCAAAAAAGATGGATTAGTTCTTAAAGATACCCTATCTTTGTGAAAAATCAAGTAAGGGGAATGGACACAGAGGGCCTGGAGTTCAGAAACCCTTCTAGCTGAAGTAACAGCAACCAAGAAAATTGTTTTCCAGGAAAGAACTTTAAGGAGCATGTAGCAGCCGGTTCGAAGGGGGGGTAGAATCAAGGATGCCAGCATTAAATTCAAATCCCATTGCGGAGGAGGATCTCTGATTGGAGGCTTCAGGAGAAATATACCTCTCAGAAAGGCTTTGCAAAGCTTGTGGAACATTATGCTTTGATCCGCTAAACCAACATGAAAATTGGAGATTGCTGCCAATTGGACTTTAACTGTAGAAGAAGAAGACCCCGATTGAAAAATCTCTGCTAAGAAGTCCAAAACTGAATGCAGTGGAGCAGTAAAGGGATCTATGTGTTTAGACTTTGCCCAGAAAGAAAAACATTTCCACTTACTAGCATAAATCTTTCTGGTGGAGGACTTTAGAGAAGCTACTATGATGTTCCTAACGGGGTTAGAGATCATAGGAAGCCTGGCTAAGGAAGGAAGTGGAGCAACCAAGCAGTGAGGTTGAGAGAATGAATGGCCCGGTGCGGTTGACCCGACTGGTGGGTCAGAAGATCTGGAACTGGGTCCAGATGCCAAGGCTGCGCCAGCAAATGACGATGCAGGGACGGAAACCAAATTTGTCGAGGCCAGTAAGGGGCAATGAGGATCAACTTGGCTCTCAATACGGTAGCTTTCTGAATAACTTGTGGTATCAGTGGAAATGGAGGAAAAGCATACAGAAGTCCCCGGGGCCAATCCTGGGTTAGAGAGTCTCTCGGGGAATGGCCTGGTAGAGGAAAGAGGGTGAAGAAGTCCGGGCATTTGCTGTTTTGGGGTGTAGCAAAAAGGTCGCAGGAAGGGAAGCCCCACTTCTGAAAAATCTCGTCCACTACCGATTGCTTGAGAGACCACTCGTGTGGCATGAGAATAGCTCTGCTCAGTCTGTCCACTAAGAGGTTGGATCTCCTGGGGATATGCGTTGCTATCAGAAACTGATGAGAGGAGATTGCCCATTGCCAAAGTCTGAGAGCTTCTCAACACAGTGGGTAGGACCTGGTCTCGCCTTGCTTGTTGATATACCAGACTACAGACATGTTGTCCGTCTGAACTGCAATAGTCCCTAAGGGAAGAAAGTCGCTGAGGGCTTGCAACGTTAAAAGCACTGCTCTCATCTCTAGGACATTTATGTGCAGATGGTATTCTATGGGTTGCCAAGTCCCATGGACCATCCTGCCCTGATAATGCCCCCCCCACCCGATCAGAGAGGCATCCGAAGTGACTGTGGCAATCGGAACTGGGGGAACAAACAGTCGGCCCTGATGGAGCAGAGGAGAAGACATCCACCAGGTTAGATGACTCTTGCACGACTGCGTGACAAAAATCTCGTGACTCATGGGGAGCTGCTGGAATGACCATTGAGCGAACAACATCCACTGCAGAAGACGCTTGTGGAAGCGGGCTAATGGCAGTAGAACAATGGCCGCAGCCATAAGACCCAGAACCTTCAGGACAAATCTGGCTCTGATCTTCTTGCTGAGTAATATGATCCGAACATACTTCTGAATGTCCAGAATTCTTTGTTTTGTGAGTCTGGCTGACATACTGACAGTGTTTAATTCTGCGCCTATAAAGGTAATAGATTGGCAAGGTGACAGAGAAGATTTTTCGAAGTTTATTGAAATCCCCAATTGTTTGCAGGTTTGCAGAGTGTAGTCTCTGGCCTTGAGAAGTTGATGCCTGGTGGTGGCGGAGAGGAGCCAGTCGTCTAGATACGGAAACACCTGGAATCCTTGACGTCTCAGATGAGCCGTAACCACTGCCATACATTTGGTAAACACTCTGGGGGCTGTAGTGAGGCCAAAGGGCAGGGCTCTGAATTGAAAATGACTGGACCCCAGCCGAAAGCGGAGAAACCTTCTGGAGCGCCTGTGAATCTTTATACGATAGTACGCATCCTGAAGGTCTATTGAGCACATCCAGTTGTCCTTGCCCAAAAAGGGTAGAATGGACTGAAGCGTGACCATCCGGAACCTTGCCTTCTTGACAAACTTGTTTAGTTTGCTGAGGTCTAAAATTGGTCTCCAATCTCCCGTCCTTTTGGGGACCAAAAAGAATCTTGAGTAGATGCCGGATCCTACTTGGTCTGCTGGCACTATTTGGACGGCTCTTTTTGCTAGGAGCTTTGATACCTCCTGCTTTGCCAATTCCCTTAGACCGGGTGAGACGTCTGGAAGGGATTGATGAGGAACGGGATACCTTTCAAAAGGGATATTGTAGCCCTCGGATATGATCGACTGTACCCATTTGTCTTGAGAGAGGGAACGCCAGGCTATTGGGTACAGCGACAATCTTCCCCCGACTGCCTCCAAGGGTGGGCAGTCGGGCAACACCTCAGGGCTGCTGGAAGGGTTTATCAGGGAGAGTCTCCCTGCTACCCTGATTCTGCGGACCCCCTCTGCCCCTAGGGCGCCTATTATTATTACCCCTCTGCCTCTGGGGTAAACTGACCACGTGTGTTCGTGACACCTTGAGATTTACAGAACCACATTTTCCCTCCCTTCTGACCCTTAGGATAGGGTCTTGAAGGGGTGGAGAAATGGACTCCTACGGCAGAAAGGGTCTTGCCGTCTTGCTCACACCTGGTCAATGTATCCTTCACCTGAGGCCCGAACAAAGCCGAACCGTCAAAGGGGTATTGGTGAAGGACGCCTTAAAGGGTCTGCAAAATTACAAAGCCGCATCCAGGCCTGACGCCTAAGTGCCACTCCTGTGCCTGCGGCCCTACTCGCCCCATCGGCTGCATAAGAAATGAGCCGCATGGAGGAGTTAGTCAAAGAATTGAGGATTCCTAGCTGTGAGGCAATCTTCTCCTGAGCCCCAGTCGCCGAAGGATCCTGAACCACTTCACCTAGTTCCTTGAGAATGTCTCTCTGAAGTCTGGTAAAGTGACAAAGGTAGTTCAGCGAACGCATAGCAAAGGTCGCTGAAGAAAACATCCGCTTGCCATACCTATCCATGGTCCTAGAATCCTTATTAGGAGGATGGACAGGCACAGAAGCATCAGCAAGTTCCTTCTTGGTGGCTGCCGCCACCATCATAGCATCAACAGGGACGCCCTTAGAAAGAAACTGTTTGTCTGCAGGGGCTGTAATGAATTTGGAGGGCCTCCTAGGAACTGGTTCCACAGAATCTGGGGCTGCCCACGCCTTCCGAGCCACTACTTGCATGAGTGGGTCGAAAGGTGGAGACACCCAGGAGGTGGAGGGTCGAGATCCAAAAGCCTCCTGGTATACCGACTCATCCTCGGAGGGGTCAATGGAAGGCCAGTTCCCCCTCTGCTTAAGGAGTTCCAGGATGTCTGAAAAGGAGACATCCTCAGAGGGGGACTGTGGGGAGCCCTCCGACTCATCTAAGTCGGTATCTGATGTAGTAGACTCAGGGGAGTCTGTGTGCTTCCTCTTACACGTCCTCTTACGCGGGGGTTCTGCTGCAGGATCAGGAGAAACCTCAGAAGAGGAAGTTCTTCCCAATGGGGAAACCTGGGGCGATGGATCTCTGGGTCCGGGAGCAAGAGACTGGCAAGAGACATCAACAGGCACCGAAGATGGAGGAGCTAAAGGAATAGACCATTGACCTAGCTCAGGGGCTAGGACACTCCTCATCACCTCGAAGGCTCCTCTCCCAGGGAGGCCAGAAGAATCCCGCTCCGAAGAAACAGGAATCTCCGGCCCCACCGAAAGAGAAGGCTCCGAAGCTGATGTCGGTGCCGAGCTCACCAATGCCGAAGCTCCAAGAGGGAGAGCAGGGTCGGACAAGGGTCCGATGCCACTCGCCCCCTCGGAGCCGACAAGGGAGACTCGACGACCGGATCCCTCCAAAGAAGGTCTCATGGAGGAGATCGGAGCCGAAGACGTCGGAGCCGAAAGGGGAAGTATCGGCTCCGGCGCACCCACGGTCACCGTTCCGAGAAGCTCCGGCTCCGAACTCTGAAGGAGGGTCGGAGGAGGAAGTTCAGGGGGATGAGAAATAGCAGACATCTGTTGAGACGGGCTATGGAGCATTTGGGCTAGTGTCTGTGACTTCAACAGTCTGCTTACCACCCTCTCTAAATCGTGGTCTGACAGCCTGGAAGATCTTGAAGATCGGCTTCGATGGCTCCGCTCTGACAAAAGAGGAGATCCCGGAGCCGAACGAATCGACCCCAGGGAAGGAGACTGAGATCTCTTCCTGGATGGAGCAATCGGAGCCGATTACCCCTCGGCTCCAGATGGAGCCGAAGACTTATCGGCTCCAATACTGGATAAAGACACGTCGGCTCCGGCCGGAGTCGACAAAGCAATGGGTATTTGTGTATCGGAGCCAGACGGAGCCGACACTACAATCTCCAAAGTGGAAAGATCCGCTCCGGCTGGAGCCGATCTCGACTCCGAAGGAGTCGGAGCCACAGCCGAAGGCTTGGAAACTACAGCCTGGGCCTTAGATGGCTTAGAGGGCTTAAACGACCCAGCCTTGGTCGGAGAACCCTCTGGCTTTAACAAGCCACGAAGAATCAGTTTGTTTCTTCGTTCCTGCAGGACTTTCTGGCTAAAGGAGTGACAAATAGCACAGGAGTCCTGCAGGTGTAAAGGTCCCAGGCAGTACACACAAGAAGTGTGACCGTCTGTCAGAGACATTTTCTGACAGCACGAGTCACACTTCTTGAAGCCTTAGACCTTCACTTCTTTAGACATAATTATGTCCAAAAATACACAGACACACAAAAGTCACACAGTTAACCCACAAAAAACACACACACTAACCTGACAGGAATTAACTGAGAGGGAGGCTTAAGGCCTGAAGAAAGGAAATAAATCCTAACGTAAAAGAAGGGGAATATAGGGTAGGAGATTATCTATAAGTATAAAAATATACCCAATAAATGACAAATAGGAGATAAGGGAAAAAAACCCTGACTAATCTTGTACAAATTGAAGCTTTACCTGAGCTGGTAAAAAGGAGACCTCTTCGCGAAGCGGCAAACGAGATCTGGGGTAGTCACGCCTTGCATCATGGGATATAGGGTTGCCTCGAGCTGGTAAAATGAGTTCTTGAGCCTAGCAAGTGCCGAGTCGGAGCCGAGGATCGGCTCCGAACCCATCCAGCAAGAATGAAGGCGAGTTTGACAACTTAACATCAAGGGTTTTTTTTTTGTTTTTTTCTTTTTTTTTTACAGAGACAGAAGAAAAAGATACAGTAGCAAACAGTAAATGCTATAAAACGGCTAGCGCACTTGAGTGTGTTAGCCTAACAGTTAAATTAAACAAAAATAACTTTTTAAAGTGCAAATAGTTTAGAATCAACACAGGTACAGTATAAACAATATGCAGAGCTGTTTTTTAGGCAAAATGCAGTCGAGATACAGTAATAAAAACGAAAGCCAGAAAAAATACTTAAAATTCAAGGAAAGTCACTCTTTCACTCTCTGTTGCTTGTAGACCTCTGCAGGACACCACGAGAAGCTGTGCTGAGTCATATACAAGCGCAAAAGCGCGCAAAAACGGGCTTTATAGCAGGGGGTTGAAAAGAGCCAGCAGATCTAGTCTGTGAGGAAGCTTGCAGTAATTGCCCCATTCATTTAAAAAAAAAAGGAGAACCACAGTTGCCTGGGCCAGAATGGAGTGAGTACAATAATATTGCGAGACTCCTTCTGAATCTTCAGAAATAACCAGAATAGCAGTGAAAAGGGCGGAAAAGGATACAGGAACATTCCTGTCCAAGGGAACAAAGGCATCTGCCTTCTGGGACTTCTTGCATGGAGTCACTGAGGAGAATTTTGACAGATGATTATTCAGAGAGGACGCAAATAAGTCTACCTGTGGAACTCTCCATAGATGGATCAAACCTTGAAAGACCTCCTGATCTAGTTACTATTTGTAAGCGTCCACCCTGATCCTTCTCAGTTTGTCTGCCACACAGTTTTGCTCTGATGGAATATAGGATGCCTGTAGAATGAGACTGTGCTGTGAAGCTATATCCCAAGCTTACATGGCTAGTCTGCAAAGGGGGTACAGCTTCCTTTCACCTTGACTGTTGATGCACCACATGACTGTAGTATTGTCTGTAACCACTTTAAGAGATCCCAGGGACCAAAAGTGATTCAGAGAATTGAGTGCCTTGATTACGACAAGCGTCTATTTTATATTCTTGTGCTTGCATCTGTCACCCCCTGCACTTTTATTCCTCCTAAAACTGCTCCCTAAGCAAAGTCTGAGGAATCTGTGGTGACAGATTAGACCTAGAGAAGGAAGGGAGGGAGAAGGGGACATTTGGATTTAAAGATATCTGTTGTTTCCAGCAAAACATTTCTTTTCTAACAAACCCCAACACTGGGATCTGAAAAAATAAGGGGTGTTGATGCTGGGACCAAAGATATTTCAAATACCGCTGTATTTTTCTCATGTGGGGTCTTGCTAGGGGTATCATGAGAGTCATATATGCCATGAGATCCCAAATCCAGAGGTATTCCCTCAAAGTGACTGAACTCTGAGTGGAAATCTTAAAAACAGATCTAAATAAAGATCTTTTTTTCCTGTAGAAGAAAGGCTACTTGAACTGAGGGTCTAGATGACATCCCAGGAAACACAATCATGTGTGAGGGAGTCGAGAAAGACTTCTGTGTGTTCTGAGGGTGTCAAGAAAGACTTCTGCATGCTCTCTTGGAATCCACGTTTGTGCAAGAGATCTCTCACCAAAGAGAGATTCCTAACATGTTGAAAAAGATTCTGCAAAGATAAGCAAGTAGCCTTAGTATGGAAAAATTTGTATACACAAAACCTTAAGAAACATCTAAAGTCTGGATGAATAGGGAAGTGATGATATGCATCTTTTAAGTATAATGTTACCAGGAAACTTGAAAGAAGAAGAAAAAGTAGCAGATTGTAAAGTGAGAACATTCTGAAGTTGGACATTAGCACAAACAGGTTTAGGAAAGAAAGATCCAGAACTGGTCTCCAAGTATTTTCATTCTGTCCTTCTTTGGCGCTAAAAACATCCTTGAATACAACCCCTTCCCCATCTAGAAAAGAACAGGGTCTATCACTCCTTGGGACAGTATGTGATGAAAAACAGGTAGAAACAAAACGAGTCTATATTAGATACTCGAAGAGCGTTTCATCAAACGCTGCTTCGTGGACCCATAAACTACGAAAACACAAAACAGAGAATGTGCATATTATATTATATTATTATATTATAACGTGCTTACTCTAAACAAAAAAAAACACATCACTACAAACAATACAAAGTGGGGGCCTTTGTCTCCCACACCCCCCAAAGTGGGGGGCTGTGCCCCCCACACCCCCCCTAACTAAATATACCAACTCCGAGAACGCACTACAGTGGGGAAAACGGCAAAGTAACAGAGGTGGCCAAGCGATTTCTTTCCCAGGGAAAGAAATCGCTTATGACTGTTCACTGTTTTGTGTTTTCATTATTTAACGGTCGATGAAGAGGCGTTTGATGAAACACCTCTTTGAGTATATAATAGGAACCCAAACAAAACAGTTTGATCTGCAGGATAAGGAATGACCCCCCCTGGAAAGGAAAAATTTTCTCCCACTGCTATCTGTAACCTTGATGAATGATGTTCAGAAGGTAACCATTTGAAATGTCGGGACGCACTACAGTGAGTCCCAAAACACAGAGACTGAATAGTTGAAAGAACAGACTTACACATACTAAGTCCGAGATGCCATTTCTCAGACTATTCACTTTTCTCCAAGGTCTGGCAATCTTGGAGTAATCATATATAAGTTCAGGGGGGGTGGAGGGCTTGTCCCCACATAGCAGGGTGCAGAAAGAATTTTAAAGAGAAGTGATTTTTGAAATTTGCTTTTCTCCTGTGTTTATAGTCTTTTGTTTTTCAGCTTGTTAGCAGTAGACATTTGGAGTGCCGATATTTCAATAGGGAGGCTTTTCAGAAACCATTTGTCTGAAACAATCTGTTGCCAACAGGAGAATGGAGATTCAGACTTTCTGGATGAGAAAAGGGGATAAGGAGGGATCAGGTCTCTTGAATAGTCATTCAGACTTGTTGGACTGTCCTTGGTTTTGGGAGATTTAAGACTTTTTTTTGGAGCGCCCTTTTTCCATTTCTTCTTAAACGTGTTTTACTTAAATTCTGTTGAGAGTGTTTATTCTGTTTTTTTGTCAAAATTGGATGAGAATAAAGAAAAACCCTTGGACAATTTTGAAAAAGATGGCTGAAAAATCTTAGAAATTCCTTGGATCAGCTTACTCCTTTCATCACACTTTTTGATCACCTCTGCAGCAGAGGTTCCAAATACTAAATCTCTATCCAAGGAAGAATTTAAAATCTCATTTTTTACATCATCTGGGAGGTTCTCAGAATGTAGCCAAGCAAATCTACTTAAAACAGTACCAGTGGCCATAGCCCTAGAAGATGCATCAACAGAGTTATATATACACACTCTGCAAAAAATGAGTAGTGACCTGTGCAATAGAAGAAACTAAGTAATTTAAAGCAAATTTGCTTTCCAAGAAAAAGACTGTAGATAAAACATTTCTCTTACTTTCAAAATTTGTCAGAGCAATGTTAATATTCCCACCCTTTTAGAAAAACTAGGATTGGAATTAACTAAGTGCTTATCAGCAGTGGGGTCAACTAAGGCTAAAGCTACTTGGTCAGGTTTGGAAATATTGTATAAAAATTAAAAGACTGAGAAACTTTATATATCCTATCTGCCTTTTTAGGGGCAGCTGGCTGACTATCAGGACAATTGCAAGCAGTAAGGCACACATTCTCTACAACAGACAAAACAGAAGGGATGGATGTAGGTGCTGGAAAATCCTTCTGTAACAACTGATAGCATTTTCTGAGGGACTAAGAAACTTCAGTGTTCTCCCACAGAAAACACTGGGACATTCTAGCAATAGTCTCAGAGAAATATAAACCCTCCACAGGGAGAATCAGAAACTGGGCTCTCCTCTAAGTCTGAATCAGAAATCTGAGGACCAAACCCTGAGTCCGTCCCTGCAGCTACCTGTCCAGATTCAGAATCTTGAATCTCTTCATGCAAAGCAGACTCCCTCTTTCTTTTACCAGAAAGTACTTCACAAGAAGGATCAATTACTTCAATTAAACTTTGAGCCAGTCCCAGTAAACTACCCCTATCCAAAAAATTTGAGGAGGAATAGATACATTCTAGTTTTTCTGTTTCTTTTGACGGGGAAAATAGGGCCGACCATGTTACTAAAGGCAACAGCTGCCTCCCCAGGGATGGACACATTATTCTGATGCAATAGGGAAACCTTCCCTGTTCCCTCTCCCAGGAATGACAACAGTGGCTCTCCCTTGCTCACTGAGGGGACTGCAACAGCCACAGAGGACATGGCTAACACCAGGTCCAAGGTGGCTGTAGATGCTACACCAGAGGAATCCAGGGTGAAAAATGAGTGGTCTGAGGTATAACAAATGGGCAGAGCAGAGCCATCCACCTGCAGCTGAGGCAAAATTTCCAGCTTGCTGTGGTGACAAAGTGCTGTTTGTTTAACTTATTCTTACTGTGGCTGGAAGAAGGACTGACCGTCGGACTGGTAGTCTGTTCCATGGTCAAGGCAAAAATGGTGCCTCTTTCTCAGACAGCAAATGCTTTATTTAAGGTCTGCGTTTTCGTCCAACAATGGACTTCATCAGATATAACAGTCATATTTCCAACTTCCTTTTTATACATAATTGATTCAGCCCTAACCAATCATTTCATACTTTTATTTCTAAATGAACTAATAAGCTTCCACGTTTCATTAAGTAATACTAGTTGATGCCTTTATTCATAAATACTATAAAAAATAATAAAATCAAATTATATTAAATAGTCATTTTAAAAATTAAAAAAGATTTTTAAAAAAACTTTTAAAATTCCATTCTGTGGTTTGTGATAGTTTGGAAATCATGAGCAATTGTATTTATATGTTTTCCCTAAGAACTATATATGATACGTAAAATCTTAGTTAATCTACTGTTTACTAGGAGATGGTACCATCTGCTGGTCATGTTTATTATGATTTCTACAGTTATATCTTAGTTGCTTTCTCCTTTGTGGAAAGGGAACAGTGAGGATTTATATGAGTTTGTTGATTATCTTCACACTACCACCACCTTTTTTTAGATTTAGTGTTCAAACTTCGAGAGAAACCATGGATTTTCTTGATGTTTGTTTGACACAAAACAAGGATGTTTTTTCTTCGAAACTATTCAGAAAGGAGTGTTGGAGGAATACTTTGCTGTCATATGACAGCATGCATCCTAGACATACCTTCCCAAATATAGTACAAGGTCAATTGAGTAGAATTTCTAGAATTAGTAAAGATAATGTACAATTTGAGGAGGAAGTTAGTTACCTTAGAGGATGCCTTTTAAATAGGGGCTATGGTGACAAGATGGTTGGTGATGTCATAGAGAGGAATAAACCCCTTAGGCATAATAAATATAAACCATGGTTAAATCGACAACATAATGTAGGGGAAAAAGCACTAGTCAAGGACCCTAATCCTAATAGACATAAGATAACGCTCACCTATGGTAGTGATGCTAGAGGGATCTGTGAAATTATACGGAAAAATTGGAATATAATAGCCAGTGATGAGAGCATGAGAGATATGGTAGGGACCTGTCCACAATTTATTTACAAGAGAAACAGAAATTTAAAAGATATGCTTTGCAAAGAAAGGAAGTTGGATATAGGTGGGAGGCCCAAAGGTACAGCTGGGACAGTCCCGTGTGGGTTTTGTAAGGCTTGTGAACATATTAGAAAAGGGACAGAATTTAGACATCCGGTTAATGGACAACTGTTTGTATTTAGAGGTAGGGCGACCTGTAGGACCACGGATGTGGTCTATATAGCAGAGTGTTCCTCATGTCCAAGTTTTTATGTAGGGAAGACTAACCAAATGTTAAAGGTCAGAGTTCTACAACATTTGTCCAGTATAAGAAATAAAGACGAACATAATGCCTTATATAGACATATTAGAGATTATCCCACACATAAATTTACTTTTAGGGCCATTGTGAATTTAAAGTTATCCCATAGGGGGGGGTGACATTAAACAAACCACTGAATTAGCTGAATCCAGATGGATCCTGGAGCTAACAGCTCACAGGAATCCAGGGTTAAATGATGTGGTCCCCCTTAAGCCTACACTTTGTAAAAGGCGGGTTTTTTATTGAACTGTGATTGGATATACTGTTTTTTAAAAAGGAGTTTTTTAATTGTGAGAGTTTTATCTGATGAAGGGCAACCGCCCGAAAGCGCTAATACTTTACTGTTTGTTCTGTGGAAATAAACTGTATTTTATATAATCAGCAGTATCCAGCTACATTTTTTCATTTAATAAATTATCATTTATGACAGAGACGATCATACATTTATATAATGAAAACAAACCATACTGACATATTTTTAGTTGCAGACATACATCACTTATAATCTAGAAAGGCACTGTCAGTCAAATATTACGTACCTCATTCAAATCATTCCTTCTTTTATACATCATTCCGCCTCCAAAATGTTATTCTGCATGTATTGTTCCCACAAATCCTATTTTTTTTCTATGTAATTTGCTCCCACCCCTTTCTAAAGATCCCATTTCTAGTTGTTTTGACTCTATTACTATATTAACTACTTCCAGTTTAGCTGATTTAAACTATGACTTCCATTTTCTAGTAACTGTTTTTTGGCAGCCCTGCCATAATTAAACTTAGCAAGACCTTACTATGTCTAAGCAATTCAGATTCTTTCACAGCTCAAAAAATCATTTCATTAGTTATATCAATTTACTCACCCAGTATTTCTGACAGAGTAGACTGCAGGGAATTTTTAAAACTCCAAAAATATATGTTCTCAATTACCGCCATCTTCCCCATCACACCTCCAACATTTTCTATCTACCCAAGGAAAAATTATTTGGAGTCTACTTTGGATATAAAAAATATGTAAACACTTCCAACTGTTTGCTGCATATTTGGGAGTCATGCATAAATTCCCTATTGTTTCTTTGTGAACTGTATTTCCAGTCTTTCTTCCCAATCCTTTCTAACTTCTTCTGATTGATTCTTATAGTTATTGTGAAATATTTTGTATGCTCTACTAACTATCCCTTTTTTAACAACAGCTTATGTTCTATATTCTACTAAAAGCTCTACCAGTGCTGATCTTTTGCCCCCTTTGGTATTTACCTAACCAGGCATATCCAACAACTAGAACGTCCACAGAGGTTCCTCCCAAAAAGAATACAGGGCATAAGTAATATATCCTATGCAGACCGCCTGAAGGCCCTATCCCTGTATTCTGTCTCCTACAAGCTTTTGAGGGGAGATCTATGCCTGGCATGCAGGGCATCGTCAGGCCCCACTCTGATGGACCTCCTGCATATCTACAAAACAAACAGCACCAGAATTACCCATTCTAAAGACTTAAACCTTGCCTGTGATATAAATGGTACCTTCTGGAGAGATAGGTATGTATCCCAGCTACTACTCCATCTATGGAATAGGATCCCCATCCATGTGAAGCAGAGTTCCTCCCTAATCCAATTCAAGTGCAACTTGGACAACTGGATGGGAAAATGGAAATTCATCCCTGGTTTGGCACCTATGTCTCTAATGCAAACAGGTAACCTGTAAATGGTTCATCTCCCAGGCCCATGCTTACACTTATCAAGGGTATCAGAACTTGTCAGATATTTGGGATGCATGGCTAGGCTTAAAAAGACCCTTGTGGTTATTAGCCTAGTAAACACCTATGAACCTCATCCCTCATTAGACCCATTATAGAATACAACACCCCGTTTGGTATGTACCTCTGAAGACATCTGCAACAACTGGAAAGGCCACAGAAATACCTCACTAAAAGAATCACAGGCCTAAAACAGATGCCCTATGCTGACCGCCTTAAAAATCTCCAGCTATACTCTGTCGCATATCATCTACTCAGAGGCGATCTCTGCTTAACATACAAGGCCATGTCAAACCCAGAGCTGTTGGACATGCTACACTTAAAGAAATCCCAATCCCTCAAAGCCACACGCTCCAGTGATCTAAACCTTGTCATCACAATAAACAAAACATGCTGGAGGGATAGGTTCCTGACCCAGAGACTCCACAGACTCTGGAACAGATTTCCCATACATGTCAAGCAGAGTGCCTCTTTGGCCCTCTTCAAAAGGAACCTTGACGATTGGATGGGAGAAAGGAAATTCACCCCGGGGATCATGTCAGTCGCCCTGCTAGTCAGGGGTCTAGGGAAGTAAATAGTGTGGGAAGAAATAGCCAGGGAATTGTTATGGCTAGGCTTATATAGGCCCTAGGGCTGATAGCCTAGCATCAACCTATGAACCTAGTCCCCTATTTCTTTCTCTTTGCCTATACCCTAATATCAATCCTTGATAGAGAAGGCAATCTCTAGCCTGCAGTCCAAATAACTTATTGGCCTCTTCCCATTCTATTACCTTACCCACTCTAATTACTTGCCCCTAATCCTTGGATCTTTTGCCAGGTTTGTCCAGTAAATTCCAGCCCCCTCTTGCCTATTGTCTGTATCCCTACCCGTAGTCATCATTATCTGCAGAATCTCCTTTCTCTATTCCCATGTTGGCTTAGTTCTTAGAATACTTTCTACTACTTTATGAATATCATATTCTGTAGGGTTATTGTTATTCTTCTGAAGGCTCTGCATCCAAATTCCCAGTCTCTCTTTGTTTCTTGAGCTTTGCCCCGTTTCATCATCAACTCTTTCCACTTTGAATTATAGCTTTCTTCTAGTGCAATGTATAGGAGTCTAAACTGTGTAGCTCTGAAACACCCTTTCAAATCGGGTAATCCCAAACTACCTTATTCTATTGGAAGGATCAGCTTATCCAACTTAACTCTTGCCATCTTCCCCTCCCAGATAAAGTCCTTCATCTCTTTATTAACTGCTATCCATAACTTCTCATCTAGTTGATAAAAAATATGACCGACCTGTGTATAAAGCTAAAGGGACTAAAACATTTTGAATGCTTGAATCTTGCGATCCATATCCATAAAAAGGGGTTTCCAGTTTCTCTGTTTTTGTATTATCTTTTCTTTAGTCTCTTCCCATATATCC
This sequence comes from Protopterus annectens, assembly GCF_019279795.1. Taxonomy (NCBI): domain Eukaryota; kingdom Metazoa; phylum Chordata; order Ceratodontiformes; family Protopteridae; genus Protopterus; species Protopterus annectens. Next base: position 561,129,478 of record NC_056736.1, read on the forward strand.
TTAGCTCCCATAACAGAATCCTTTTTAATCTACACACCTAAGTACTTAATTTTATCATGTCCCCATAAATATGGGTATTGCTGAACCAGTTCATGTGTAGCTACATAGTTTACAGCTATTGCCTTTATTTTACCATTGTTAATTTATGTTAATTTCTATCCTGAAAAGACTTGAAACTGTCACAAAATGTTCCACAACACTGAAATGTCATTTTCTGGTTTCATCAGGTATAAAATAATATCATTTGCAAATAAAACCAACTTTTCTTGTCTGCCATACCAATTATATCTTTGAATTTCTAAGTCCCTTATTTTCTTTGTCATTGGTTCTCAACATAATGCAAATAACAAAGGGGAAAGAGGACACCCCCTGCCTGGTTCCACTGCTCAAACAGAAGAACCCACCCACTTTACTTTTTGCCTCCAATCCCTTATATATACTCCTAATCAACCTTATAATTATATCAGGGAATGCAAATCCTTCCATTGCCTACATATAAATGCCAACTTATTCTGTCAAATGTTTTCTCTGTATTAACACCCACCAATAACAGTGGTATTTTCTTGCATTCTGCTTCCCTCTGTATCATCATTGTTCTATTAATGTTGTTGAATGTTTGCCTCCCCTCCACAACGTCACATTGATCTATATCTATCAACTTTGGCATCACCTTTGCCATTCTTTTAATCATTATAGACATAAACAGTTTATATGATAACTGTTCAGGTTTTATTATGAATGATTATAATGTTAAGTGTTTGTAACGGTTATATTTTTTTGTAACTATGTTTTGGAGCTTTTCTCCCCGGGCCTCTGCTGAAAAAGGGCTTTTGCTCAGTCAGACAATCCCAGTTAACAAATGTAAAATAAAATAAAATAATAAAAATAAATAAATAATCATGGTTTAGGATTGGAATGGACCTATATGAAGCTGGATCGGATAGGTCTTTACCAACTTTAGATACTATAGCCACCACTACTTTCTTCCAGGATGTTGGTGCTTCTCCTCCTTTTAAAATACTGTTACACATCCACAGGAATACCATCCATTCCTGGGGACTTTCCAGTAGATTGGTTATACATCACCACTTTTATCTCATCTCCTCCTATCCTGTTATTAACTGAGCCTCATCTACCTCTAACATTGGCATATTTAATTGTTCCATATACATTTCCATTGTACCTTTTCTTGATTTTCATATTTCTCTCCTTTTATACATATTTTCATAAACTTTCCAAAATAATTCTAGTACCTCTACAGCATCTCTGGTTATCTTTCTTGTTATATTCTCCGTAAGCGTGACAACAACCCTTTCTACTTTTTGTTACCTGAGCCATTGTGGTAAAACTTTTTTGAGTTCTGCAGTTAATATCAAAAAGCAGTTGCTTAACAGAAGTCTTTTAAACTCACAATTATTATCAAAGGTAATCCCTTGTTTTTGTTAGCAATCTCCAATTGCCTCCTCTTCTTTTTCTGTGAGATTTCCCCCTGTTTTGCAATACTTCAACCTTTGTCAGTCCCTCTAAATAATTCTCGTTACTTCTTAACTAGATCTCCCTTTCTTTTATTTCCATCCTATTTTTAAATACTACTTTAATTTTATCATACTCCCTAGCTATATTTTCAGAAAAAAAATGTATCTTGTCTAATAACTCCTAAATAGTTTCCACCACTCATTGCTTACAATATTCTCCTTTTAACAGATAGGTGGGAAAGCACCAGTGTCTCATTTTTATTTCATTAACCTGCAATTTTTAGTTATTATTGGCTTGTGATCTGAAATAGTTATTGGGTGTGTATCAAAACTTTCAATTAAATGCACATGTTCCTGTGAAATATAATTTCTATACAGCCTAGCCCAGTTTTGTACCTTGGGGAATAATATGTAAATTCACTCAAAATTTGTACTACTGAATTCACATCTTCCATGCCAAATATTTCATAAATTTCCACAAAAATCTGCCCTCTTTTGTTATATTTTCCCTTCTACCCCCCCCCCCACAATACATCCTCACTGCTGCAAATCAAATTCCAGTCCCCACCTACAAGCAATATTCCCTACTGAAAGCTGATTATTACTCCCATTATTTTCTTAAGCTCCGTTAATAGCAGTTTTAGGTGGAATATAAAGACATGCCTCCCTTGCCAGTAGCCCCTTAGTACTACAAATATACCATTATTATCCTTTTTTTCTTCCTCTATCACTAATGGAGCTCCTCTTGCAATTAATATAAGTACTCCCCTTTTCCTTTGTCCCAGATTTCTTTCTTTCTTTCGGCTTTTCCCGGTTAGGGGTCGCCACAGTGGAACTCCGGTCCACTAATGATTGGCAGTAGATTTTGACGTGCTGGCTTGCCGGGCCTAACGCACAACCTTCAACGAAGGAACGCCCATTCACGCATGTCGCCACACAGAAGACGCTCTAACTGAGAATCGAATGGGCAACGTCTAACTGTGAGGCGACAACGCTACCACAGCACCACCACCGCAGCACCTTTGTCCCAGATAGTCCACTGAATAACCATCCTGAAATCCTTTCTTTACCAAATTCACATGCTCAGTTCTTTCCAAATGTGTCTCCTATGGTATAGCTATTTGCACGCTGTGTTTTTTTAATATAGGTCACCACTCTTGCTTTTTTGTATATATCTGTAAAACCATTTACATTTAACGATAAAAAAAATCTTTGGTGCTCAATCCTTTTCCTAGGATAAACCTTCTTAGGATTACCCTCCTAATGAAATCCCCCTCTCTTACAGAGGGCGGTGGCTGAGGAACAAAATGCAAAATGCAAGTTAAGCCGGTAGATTTTGCAGACAAAAACTGATACAGACAGCAGTTAACAGACTTAATATCCCAGTTAAAGGAATAACCACGGAGGATGCAGATGAACGTTGCACTCAGTCTTCTTTATTTGTCTGGTCAATCTTGAATTTTTCCTCTCTCCTAACAGGAGCACTGAGGTCTTATAGAAGGTCGTGCCACACACGATCCTCAGGACTGAGATATCTTCACTCCGGTTAGGCTCTGGTTCCTAACTTAGTCCTATCTTTGTACACCTATTGTGTGGTCCACACACACCTCCTAGCACTAGGAGGATCTCCGAGCATTTTTCTTATATTTTCTACCTTCCTACCACAGGGCAGCCGAAGGCCATGCTACGGGTGGTTGGAGACCCAATATGTTTTTTTCTATTTAAACATACTATAGAAAGTAAACAATCGAAAAAAACAACACCTGAATAACAATGAACTGACAGCCAACTACCGTCAGCTATGTTTGTATAAAGCAGTGAGAGATACACGGCTCGGACTAAACAAACAACTTACAAACTACTTTATTAGTGAACATCTCAAAATCACAAAATAAACATAAAGTTGAGCGCTTTCATCTGCAGCAATGCAGACTTCTTCAGAACAATTACATAGTATCAATCCACTTCTTTTAAAAACTTATTGACGCCAAAAATGTGCTACATATATTTAAAGTGCCAGTGCCCACTTTCATATGTTGCGATTCACAAGAAACAATAAACATCTATCAAAATCAATAAACCTCTATCGGTTCAATTGCATACACGTGAATAATTTATTATAATAAAACAATACAATAAAATTCGTAAAAAATACATGTAAAATTCATATAAAATTCTAAAATCATTATGCTGCTGAGAAACTTATTATGCTAAAAAAACTACTAAAATGTAAATCCATATCCAGTGCCTACCAATTAAAAATAATACACATATCCATACACTAATACTAATAATAAATAACACCTATATGTAGTGTGTTAGAAATGTATACACAATTATTGTAGTTCCAAAAAAGGTTTAACAGATATATAGTCATTTAACCCCGGTTCCCTGGATGCATCAGTCCCATGTTTGCCAGACTGTCTCCCTTTTACTTAAAATTGCTTTGAAATTTCCACCCCGGGTAGTGAAATGCACTTGATCAATAATTGCAAACTTAAAACTGTGTGATTCATTTTGGTTTTTTATGTGCCTGTAAAGTGCATTCTTAGTGTCTTTGGTCTTTATTTTATATGTATGTTCATATAGACGCTTACGGAACTGTCTCTCCGTTTTAACTATGTAAAATGCGGAACAGGAATCACATTTGGCTAAATAAATGATGTTTTTCGTATTACAATTTCCCTTCTTGAATTTTATATATGCCTTGTTTATGTCATCCAACCTGCATCCTTCACTTTCAATAATAGCAAAGCACTGATTACACAACCCACATCTCCTAGTTACTCCCTTTCTACTGATATTTATTGTGTCAACAGTGCCTTGTTGCAGGTATTTTTTAATATTCATACCCATCTTATGTACAACATTGGGTGTCAAGCCCACAATATCTTTTACCTCATCATCAACTATTAATGAATTCCAATGTCTTGTAATAATATATTTAATTTCATTATTATATGGTGAATACATCAAGACACATACTCTATGAAAGGAATTTGTATCACTATTGTTCTTTTTCACCTTAAGATTAATATTTTCATTACCTAAAATAGGGGGATATTTTTTTTTTACCCCACTCATTCAGGACATACTTAGATACATCTTCTAATAACCATCGGGGGTAACCCCTATTGGCAAACATAGAGGTAATGAATACCAACTCCTTTTCCATCACCTCAAAATTTGAGGACATTCGTGCCGCCCTAATGCATTGCCCTTTAAATATATTCTTTAATATATGCTTTGTATATACAAACAAACAAAAGGAGTAGTTATGGGGGCCTCTTGTGCCCCCATATTTGCCAATTTGGTCATGCTGGAGTGGGAAAACAAACATTTATTTAAGAGTGAATACTATAAATATATAGTATATTATAGAAGATTCTTGGATGATATGTTTATTTTACGGAATGGACCCGAAGTGATTATTAAAGAGTTTATTGAATATATAAATCAGACTAGCGAGTTTTTAAAGTTTACATATAATATTAGTATGGAAGGGATATCTTATTTGGACGTATTTATAAGGCATACTAAGAACGGATTTCAATCTGAGATTTATCGGAAAGATACTTTTTCTAATGGATATTTAGAATACTCTAGTAATCATCCAAAGCATATACTAAAGAATATATTTAAAGGGCAATGCATTAGGGCGGCACGAATGTCCTCAAATTTTGAGGTGATGGAAAAGGAGTTGGTATTCATTACCTCTATGTTTGCCAATAGGGGTTACCCCAGATGGTTATTAGAAGATGTAGCTAAGTATGTCCTGAATGAGTGGGGTAAAAAATATCCCCCTATTTTAGGTAGTGAAAATATTAATCTTAAGGTGAAAAAGAACAACAGTGATATGAATTCCTTTCATAGAGTATGTGTCTTGATGTATTCACCATATATTAATGAAATTAAATATATTATTACAAGACATTGGAATTCATTAATAGTTGATGATGAGGTAAAATATATTGTGGGCTTGAGACCCAATTTTGAAAATAAGATGGGTATGAATATTAAAAAATACCTGCAACAAGGCACTGGTGACACAATAGATATCAATAGAAAGGGAGTAACTAGGAGATGTGGGTTGTGTAATCAGTGCTTTGCTATTATTGAAAGTGAAGGATGCAGGTTGGATGACATAAACAAGACATATATAAAATTCAAGAAGGGAAATTGTAATAAGAAAAACATAATTTATTTAGCCAAATGTGATTCCTGTTCTGCGTTTTACATAGGTAAAACGGAGAGACAGCTCCGTAAGCGTATATATGAACATACCTATAAAATAAAGACCAAAGACACTAAGAACGCACTTTACAGGCACATAAAAAAACCAAAATGAATCACATAGTTTTAAGTTTGCAATTATCGATCGAGTGCATTTCACTACCCGGGGTGGAAATTTTAAAGCAATTTTAAGTAAAAGGGAGACAGTCTGGCAAATACGGACTGATGCATCCAGGGAACCGGGGTTAAATGACTATATATCTATTAAACCTTTTTTGAAACTGCAATAATTGTGTATACATTTTTAACACACTACATATAAGTGTTATTTATTATTAGTATTAGTATATGGATATGTGTATTATTTTTAATTGTTAGGCACTGGATATGGATTTACATTTTAGTAATTTTTTTGGCATAAAAGGTTTCTCAGCAGCATAATAATTTTAGAATTTTATATGACTTTTACATGTATTTTTATACGAATTTTATTGTATTGTTTTATTATAATATATTATTCATGTGTATGCAATTGAACCGATAGAGGTTTATTGATTTTGATGGATGTTTATTGTTTCTTGTGACTCGCAACATATGAAAGTGGGCACTGGCACTTTAAATATATGTAGCACATTTTTGGTGCCAATAAGTTTTTAAAAGAAGTGGATTGATACTATGTAATTGTTCTGAAGAAGTCTGCACTGCTGCAGATGAAAGCGCTCAACTTTATGTTTATTTTGTGATTTTGAGACGTTCACTAATAATGTAGTTTGCAAGCTGTTCGTTTAGTCTGAGCATTGTATCTCTCGCTGCTTTATACAAACATAGCTGACGGTAGTTGGCCGTCTGTTCATTGTTATTCAGATACTATAGAAAGTGTTGTCATTATGTTAAGTTATTCACACCTGTTATATGGAACAGCTTTTTTAAATCTCTAGGTTCAGCTTTTGTGTTGCATGCATACACTAATGTTTGGCAGGTTGCTCTTTTATACAGTTGTTTCCTGTCTTATCCATTTGAACATACAACACAGCTTATAAAACTTTTTATTTTACTGAAAACTCTCAAACAAAAAAAATACACACATCCAGAACACCCCTGAAACCTATTAACTTAATACTAACACAGAAAACTATGTATCTCTTCAAATACTGAAGTTTAACCCTCCTAAAACGAACACTTGTCCCAGAGAGACAGCCACACTCATAGACTTGGATTAACCTATAAAGAAGGTTATCCATGCTAATATGCATGTTACAGCCTGTGCTTCTACTTTCACTAAGTGTTGTTTGTTTTTGTCTTATCTATCTCCCTCCCAGATTAGAAAAACACTTGAGTGCTTTCAGAAAATATTATCTCCTAGCCATTGAAAGAAAGTCATTGAAATAAATAAGTATTCTGCTTTTATTGCCCCATATCCAATTGGTTCCATAGAAACATGAGAAGCAGATACACAGCTGCCTCTACTACCAACATTCATTTATGTGACAGAGGAAATCTTTTTATTATATTGTGTTCTTTTCTATTTATTAAAAACAAATGGTCTCTGTGGTATCCTTCAATGTCTCACAAACACAGTACATTAATATACTGGGTCCAAAAACAAATAATGAGGAAACTTCTCTGTGTGGAAGATATAAGATTCTCTAGAGTTCAGGCACCTAATAAAAACAAACTGTGAATATCCTACCTAATCACAGGTGGTAGAAATACTTTCTTTAAAAACTTTCCAAAGTATAAATCCACTAATGGAAGCATCTTTTTCATTAGTGGATTTATAGTTTGGAAAGTTTGTAAAGAAAGTATCTCTACCACCTGTTATTAGGTGGGATATTCACAGTATGGCTTTTATTAGGTGTCTGAACTCTATGGAATCTTAGAACTTCCACATAGAGAAGTTTCCTCATTATTTGTTTTTCTTTTTTATTATTTGCTTCCCCTTAAAACTTGTTAATAGTTCAAGCCATGGGCCTTAATCCAGACATTCCCCTATGCAAGAGTAAGAAAAAGCATATGATTTTTCTTGTATAATGGTCTTTTGTCCTGACTTTTCTTCATTTTTATATTACAATCCCTACATTTCTCAAAACTGAACACGGTGAAGAAAGAAGAAGGAAACAGCATGCTACATGTTTACTTCTGTATCCCTATTACACTCGAAAACAACTCGGAAAGCTTTACTTTACGGCATGCAGGTTATGTCGTGCACTATAAAAATACTACTAATAAAAACATTTTTTTTACTTACATTTAACTTTTTCCTGCCTCTTCCCCCTTCTAAATGTTCTTCCAAACATTAATGACATGAAGTAGGGCATATGCTTTAGAGTCCCCTACAAGTTTAACAAAGTCAAAGAAGTCCAATATTTCCAGTTTGTCTTGTTCTGTCGTGTTTCACAAATACAATTAATGCTTTGTAATCCTGCATTTATATGTTAATTTCCAAGTTGCTGGTTTTCTTCCTGTTGATCTCCACCTCTCAGATCCGGTCCCTGCTTCATTCACAATGTACTCCTGGTTCTTCTAGTCAACTCTTGTGCTTTTTTCTGTCTCTCAAGCTTTTTTGTTTGAAACATTGGAAAAGGGTTCACTGGTACAGTTTCTCTACGGCTTTATTACCAGAAGAACAAGAAGCAGAATCTCCTTCTGTTTGATACCTCACTACCTGCTGGACAAACTTTTCTATTTCTTCCTTAGCATGTTCAGCATCACAAAATGATTTTGATCCTCCAGGAAAGAATATCCTGAAAACACCTGGATACAAGAACTTGAATCTCATGCCTGCTTCTCGACATTCCCTGGACACTGGAACAAATCGACTACTCCTGTGCCTTGTGTACAGTGAGTAATCATTTTCCACAAACACTCTACTGTCTCCCACTTTTAGTATTTTCTCCTTCTGTCACAGTTTTGTCAGAATCAACTCTTTCAGCTGGTAGGATTGCATCTTTGCTATTAAATACCTAGGTTGCTTTCTCATGGACAGGTTTGGAGCATACACATGATGTGCCCTTTCAATGAACAATTCTTGCTGTAGAATACCAGTCCAGTTGCTTATTACTGCTTTCATAAAATAAATACAGTGTGTTCCTTCCAGCTTCTCTGATACAGCAGAAAATCTCAGGTTTTCCTAATGTACAATGTCCTCTAATAATTCTATTATTTTTTTAAACATCTCTTCTTGAGCAGTCTCATACTTAGCCAGCCTGTGATGGCCGTGCCCTGGCCCAGCAATCAAGGAGCCTCAATCCTCACCACTAACACCAGAGAGGGCGTCTCATATAAGAGGGAAGGAAAAAAACACACATAGTAAAGTACAATTTCCCTTAAGTGCACACAGAGATCACAGTCAGTCTGGGGCTGGTTGCACCCTTGCTCCCCAGGTCCCAAATAAGACTCCCCACTGGCACAGCTACAGGGTCCTAACCTCCAGTATCCTCTCTGTCCAACCAGTGCTTCATGCCCCTGCCCAAGTAGCTGACACACACACACACACACACACACACACACACACACACACACTTTGAGATAAGTATTTATACAACTTCACAGACACTCCTGGGAAAGGCTGACACAGATTCTCCAGCTGTACCCCTTTAACCAGACTATACGGTAGTAATCACTGCCACCACCAGCTAATAATTATCAGCTACCAAAAGGCCCTTAAAAGGGTGTCCAATTATTACTGTGCAATAATTATTATCCAATAGTAGTGCAACATAAGCAACCTTAAGGCTTTGGAAGGGCTTATTACAGGATCACTTATAAGCATGCAATGCACTCTAGAGCTTAATTATATCTACATAAACCAGCCACGGGTAAAAGGTTTTTAAAATATTTAATAATAAATAATTAAAACACAAGACAAAACTACTATACCACAGTGCTATTCAAGAGTTCAGAGATCACACAGAAACTTAAAATAATTCCCTAGTACAGTTCTGACATAACTGAAAAACACTTAGTCTAACTTTCTTCTAATTTCCTAGCTATTACTACAAGAAAACATACTTCTGAAATAACTTACTCTAGACACAGGCAGAGTGCTGATGAGATGGATATCAAGACAAAAATGCTCAGTAATTTCTGGTTCTCACTGTTTAAATTGAAACTGCAGTTCTGATAAAACATTACATCATTTGTTTACACTTTCCTGGTTCCCAGGCCACACCGAAACTGCCTTTACATTCTTTTACACTTAGAGCAATAAAGGACATTCCACATGTAAATTCTGGTCATTAACTTTAGCCTTAAAACAATAGGCAGGATGCTTACTCCAGACTGATCGACTCCAAATTCTAACTTCAAAGTACATACAAAACATAATTTTAATTTCAAAGAACATTTGAAATACTTGACTTAGTTTTCCTTACAGCAGATGGCAATGTTGCTACAATCTTGAAGTTCACATTTTACAATGTTTTCTTTCATTTAAGAACACAAGCCTGAATTTTACATTTATATTTACAAATGCCAGAATTATGTATCAAATTCTATTTGACTAGGCTGGCAGCCTTCACCCCTTCTCTACCAGTCTACACATCTCTCCCCCACGGAGAACTCAAGCGAGTTTTTCAAGTGACCCTTGATAAACGCCGCTTGAGGGGGTTAGGTCTATCTGAGAGTACCTCACCCCATTCCCTGTCTTGAGAGCCCATCTCTATTGGCATTGCTACTCCCACTGCGGTGCTGCACTGACTTATCATATGCTTGCATCCCCAGGCTCCATCTTAGCAATTTGGCATTTTGTTGACTGGCTCTGTTTAACCATGTCAGAGGGTTGTGATCTGTCATAACAGTGAATTTCCTTCCATACAGATAAGGCTGAAGTTTCTGCAGTATCCACGCTATGGCTAGACATTCCTTTTCTACAGCTGCATAGCATTCCTACCTGGGTTGGAGCCTACGACTGAGGTAAACCACTGGGTACTCTTCCCCCTCTGAAGAAATCTGGCTAAGTACAGCCCCCACCCCATAGTTTGAAGCATCCACTTGCAAACATATTATTTGCTGTAATCTGGACTGGCTAACACAGGGGGTCCTCCCAAAGCTTCTTTAAGCTTCTGGAATGTCTGCTCATATGCTGCGGTCCACACTACTTATCGGGCCTGTTCTTTCTTGTCAGGTGTGTGAGGGGAGCAGCTATGGTACTATAACTGGGGATGAACTTTCTGTAGTATCCTGCTGTCCCAAAAATTGTCCTCGCCTGCTTTTTAGTAACAGATGCAGACCATGCCTGAATGGCTTCCACTTTGGCAGGTTCTGGCCTTATCTTACCACACACCACTCTATGCCCTAGGTAGGAAACCTCTGCCATACCCACCTGACATTTGCTCGGCTTAATGGTCAACCCTGCCCTCTGTAGTCTGCCCAACACCTCCCTGACATGCGGAAGGTGCTGTGGCCAGGAATGGCTGTAGATGGCAATATCATCTAGGTAAGTAAGGGCAAACCCTCCTGCTCCTGCTAGGATATTATACACCAGCCTCTGGAAAGTCGCTGGGGCATTCTTCATCCCAAAGGGCATCTTTGTGAACTCATACAAGCCAAAAGGAGTCACAAAGGCTGACTTCTCTCTAGCACTGGGAGTTAAGGGCACCTGCCAATAACCCTTGGTAAGAGCAATGGCTGTAAGATACTTAGCCCCACCCAACTGCTCTAGGGCCTTATCTGTCCTAGGCATAGGGTAAGCATCTGACTCTGTGTGACTATTTAATTTCCTGTAGTCCACACAGAACCTGGTGCTGCCATCCTTCTTTGGCACCAGCACCACTGGGGAAGCCCAGGGACTGTTGGATTCTTGAATCAACCCTAGTTCCAACATCTCCTGTACCTCCTCCCTCAGAGTCTGTCTGACTCTCTCAGGCACCCTATAAGAGGCCTGCCCAATAGGCCTTTGGGGTCCTGTATCCACCTGGTGCTGCACCAGGTTGGTGCATCCTGGTTTCCCAGTGAACATGTCCCCAAATTCCTGCAACACTGCTCGGATTTATCGAACCTGGGTAGGGGATAGCTGCTGGGACATTGCTACCCCTTCCACTGAAGTGTCAGCCCGAGCCTCACTGGGGAGATCAGTCCCCAGATCTCTCTCAGGCTCCTCCTGCAATCCACTGCAAATGCTCAGCACAAGGGCATCCCTATCATGGTAAGGTTTCATCATGTTAACATGGTGCAATTTTTGCCCCTGCCCTCTGCCTAGCAGTTCCACCATGTAGTTAACATCACTTACCTTTCTTACCACCTTATAGGGTTCCTCCCAAGCTGCTTGCAGCTTGTTGTGTATGGCAGGAATGTGAACCATTACCTGCTGCCCCACAGCATACTCTCTAGCTTGAGCATTCCTGTCATACCACACCTTTTTCTGTTGTTGGGCTTCTGCCAGGTTCGCCTGGGCCAAGCCCATGAATTCCCTGAGCCTTGTACTGAGGTTTAGGACATATGCCACAACAGACTCCTTGTGAGACTCACACTCACCTTCCCACTCATCTCGAATTAAATCTAGAGGACCCCTCACCCTATGCCCATACAGCAACTCAAAGGGTGAAAAACCTGTGGATTCCTGGGGAACCTCTCTGTAAGCAAAAAACAGATGGGGCAAATATTTGTCTCACTCTCTCTTAAACTGATCTGCAAATGCCTGTAGCATGGACTTGATTGTAGAGTTTAACCTCTCAACAAGACCATTAGTCTGGGGATGATAGGGGGTGCTCTTCATGTGCTTCACCCCACAGGACTTACACAGACAAGCCAGCAGATCTGACATGAAATTGGTACTTTGATCAGTCAGTATTTTTTTTTGGGAAACCCACCCTGCTGAAAATCTCTAACAAAGCATTTGCCACCTTCTCTGCCTCAATGAAGGACAAAGCCACTGCCTCAGAGTATCATGTAGCATAATCCACTACCACTAGGATATACTTTTTCCCTGTGGAACTTTGGGTATTCAGAGGACCCACAATATCCATAGCTACCCTCTGAAATTGCTCCTCAATCACAGGCAAAGGCATCAAAGGAGCTCTCACCTTGTCTCCTGCCTTGCCTACCTTTTGGCATGGCTCACAGGTCCTGCAGTACCTTGTTACATCTCTGGAAATTCCAGGCCAATAGAAGTTCTGCATAATACACCTCTTTGTACATTTTATGCCCATATGACCTGCAAAGGGAATATCATGGGCTATGGCCAGAAGCGCTAGACGGTAGGCTTTAGACACTACCAACTGCTGTACTCTCTCACCTTCTAGCCCTCCCTCAGGGGTCCACTCTCTGTATAGTAACCCTTTGGCCCAGTATACAGATTCCCCCTTTCCTTGAGAATCAGATTCCTCCCTAGCTACCTGCCTCAGGCCTTGCAATGTAGGGTCTGAGAGCTGAGCCTGTCTCAACTCTCTCCTTGTAACCCTTCCCAGCTCCCCTTCCAAAGGAAGTCTGGCATCCTCTGACAGTGGTGCCTCACTGTCAGCCTGGGTACTACAACCACATCTATCTTTGCAGTCACTCTGTCCAAGGGAACATCAGTACCCACAAGCAGCTGTGGCTCACCTTCAGTGCCACTGCTACAGCGTAGCTCACTCCCTGAAGTAACCACCTCACCAGTCCTGGCTGCAAGTATGCAGTCTATCTGGGTCTCCCCCAGGCTACCAGACCCACATGCTTGTCTCCTACCCTCACTGCGTGTAACTGCATAAGTACATGGTACTGCCTCATCCAAATCCTTCCCTCTCAGGACATCTGCAGGATGGTAGTTTAGTACAGCTGTTGTCTCAAGACAACCTACTATTGGCATTTTGTCTTTCCCACTTACTGGCTCCCTCACCTTTTGTTCCCCACCTTGCCTCCATCTTCACCTGTATGCCACATGGCCCCACTGGTTGCATTCAAAACATTTAACCCTAGCTCCTGGACGTGTACCTGGACTAGTGACTTCCCCTGCTACTGGCAGATTCTGTTGTGGCAGTCTGTGCTGCCCACCATGGGTTCCTTTAGACCCATGAGCAGTACTGGGGGTCCCCTTCCCGTACAGGGCTGCCCTGCTTGCCAAGTATAGGTCTCCCTTCTTCCCCAACTCATCTGAAGTAGCACATTGTCCATCAGCTAACCAGATCCTCATGCCTCAGGCAAAGTGCTAAGGGCATGTTCCCTCACCAAAAGGTCTGCCAGCCCTTCAAAAGTGGTGACCTGACATCCACTCACCCAGCTATGAAAATAAGTGCTCAATTCAGCAACGTATTCACATACACTTTCATCTGCTTTGCGTCTATGCTCACGAAACTTTTTCCTATACATTTCAGGTGTTAGCTTAAAACAGTCTAAAAAACATTTTTTACAGCAGTATAATCAAAACAGAGTCAGACATTTTTGATTAAAAAAGTTACAGCTTTCCCATGGAGTAAGGGGGTCAGAAACCATAACCAGAGCATTTGGTCAACACTATACTGTTTGCATACCCTCTCAAACATACAAATGAAACTATCAAAATGATCCCTCTCTATAAATTGCAGAAGAAATTTACTGACCTGTTGTGCTTCTCGGGTCCAGTTACTCCATTCCCCATTACCTCCGTGACTCTGGCAAAGAGTCAGCATTTCCCTCTCATGCCTCCTCTGATGCTCCTTTTCTTTGGCTTCTATCTCCAAAAGCCTGGCTTCCAACTCAAGTCTCTTTAGCTCTAGCTGGATTTTTAAGTACACTGCAGAAAGGTTGAGCTGTCCATTCTCCGAGGATATTGTATCTCCACTGCCAGTCTGACTGTCCTTCGCAGAAAGGTTGAGCTGTCCATTCTCCGAGGATATTGTATCTCCACTGCCAGTCTGACTGTCCTCCTGGATGCTGTTTTCTGATGCAGCTGTAACCAAGGCTGCAATCAGGTCTGCCTTAGTCAGGTTTCCATGCACCAGTCTCCTAGCCTGGCACATCACCAGCTGGCTCCTTGTCAGCTTTCCATACTCCTGTGATGACATGCTGCCTGGTCACCCTGACTAACTAAGCTAACAAAAGAAATAAAACAATTGCGATCTGAACTCTGAGTATTCACTGCATGGCTGTTACAAAACACCTTCAGAGATCACTGTACATAAGCTACATGATTCACTCTACCCAAACCACTACAAGACAATTAGTATTTGCCAACTAATTAATATGTGATGTGGGAATCCACCGCCACCACAAATGTGAAGTGGATCCCACCACTGCAAACCACATGTGACGGCCGTGCCCTGGCCCAGCAATCAAGGAGCCTCAATCCTTACCACTAACACCAGAGAGGGCATCTCATATAAGAGGAAAGGATAACAAATACACACAGTAAAGTACATTTTCCCTTAAGTGCACACAGAGATCACAGACAGTCTGGGGCTGGTTGCTCCCTTGCCTCCCAGGTCCCCAGTAAGACTCCCCACTGGCACAGCTATAGGGTCCACATCTCAGCCTAGCTGGCAAGCTAACCTCCAGTACCCTCTCTGTCCAACCAGTGCTTCGTGCCCCTGCCCAAGTAGCTGACACACACACACTTTGAGATAAGTATTTATACAGCTTCAAAGACACTCCTGGGAAAGACTGACACAGATTCTTCAGCTGTGCCCCTTTACCCAGACTATATGGTAGTAATCACTGCCATCACCAGCTAATAAGAGACTATATGGTAGTAATCACTGCTATCACCAGCTAATAATTATCAGCTACCCAAAGGCCCTTAAAAGGGTGTCCAATTATTACTGTGCAATAATTATTATCCAATAGTAGTGCAACATAAGCAATCTTAAGGCTTTGGAAGGGCTTATTACAGGATCACTTATAAGCATGCAATGTAGTCTAGAGCTTAATTATCTCTACATAAACCAGACACAGGTAAAAGGTTTTTAAAATATTTAATAATAAATAATTAAAACACAAGACAATACTACTACACCACAGTGCTATTCAAGAGTTCAGAGACCATACAGAAACTTAAAATAATTCCCTAGTACAGTTCTGACATAACAGAAAAACACTTAGTTTAACTTTCTTCTAATTTCCTAGCTATTACTACAAGAAAACATATTTCTGAAATAACTTACTTAAGACACAGGCAGAGTACTGATGAGATGGCTATCAAGACAAAAATGCTCAATAATTTCTGGTTCTCACTGTTTAAATTGAAACTGCAGTTCTGATAACACATTCATCATTTGTTTTCACTTTCCTGGTTCCCAGGCCACACTGAAACTGCATTTACATTATTTTACACTTAGAGCAATAAATGACATTCCACGTGTAAATTCTGGACATTAACTTTAGCCTTAAAACAATAGGCAGGATGCTTACTCCAGACTCATTGACTCCAAATTCTAACTTCAAAAGACATACAAAACATAATTTTAATTTCAAAGAACATTTGAAATACTTGGCTTAGTTTTCCTTACAGCAGATGGCAATGTTGCTACAATCTTGAAGTTCACATTTTACAGTGTTTTCTTTCATTTAAGAACACAAGCCTGAATTTTACATTTATATTTACAAATGCCAGAATTATGCATCAAATTCTATTTGACCAGGCTGGCAGCCTTCACCCCTTCTCTACCAGTCTTCACACAGCCTTTTCTTCATTTCAACCTCTGATTTTTGCCATTTTATCACTTCATCTGAATATTTAAAGCTTCTTACATTTTTCCAGTCTTTTGTTATTTGAGATGATGCTCCTTCAGCATTTCATTTATTTTAATCAGCTCTGAGTATATTTGGCTTATTTTTCCACTAGGTTATCGGAAGTCATGTCTTGCACAAAAAAGTTGGAGCTTACACTGCTTTTTGCTGAACAGCTGCAGAAGTCTTCCCAGTCAGTATTTTCTGCTCACCCCTTGTGGTTGATTTTCTTTCAGGTTCTCAGAATTTTTTTTTTTGCTGGCATCCAAGCAGTGCACTTACTAGCCAGTTACTGAATTTTTTACCTAAAAAGACAAGTTCACTGGCTCTCTTTTCTGAGTTTCTGTTTTCACACTGGGAGAACTGAAATTAAGCTGTTGCTCAGTGTGCAGCCATCTTGGAAGTCTTGAGTGTAAATGTCTCAGTGTAAGGTTCAATGATGGAGTGAAGAGATGTAAATTTTTCAGGGTTATGCAGTTGTGTGAAGGTTGTAATTAATGGTGAGTACCACACAAAGTTATTTAGTTTAAGCCAGTTTTGTTATTGTAGAGAAAGGTAATGATGTGATCTATATTGTTGGTTGGTTCTTAATTTGGCTACTTAATTGTAGTATTGTTCTTAAATGGTTAATAGAGAGGAGTTATAATTAGTTAGGCTAGGAGAGGCATATAACAGTGTGGGGAGTAGAAAAGGAGTGGCTATATTTTCTCCAGCAGAGACAGTAAGGTAACATTTTACTTTATAGAGGTAGCCTAGCTTTTGGTATGTCTATGATGCTTTATAATAACAGACAAATCTTCCTGGACATGGTTAATGGGAAAGGTTAAGCTTGGAGAAGTATGAAAGGGAAAAGGCAACAATTCCACATTTTCTGGGTGTGTCCAGTAATAAAGTATTTTTGGAAATAAGTATTATATGTAGGTGAAGAAGTGCCGTAAGCAAATATATAATGACCTGCAATGTCCATAAAGTAATACCAAGATATCCTCACTCTGCTCTCCACCTACTATCAAATCCTCACTGGTGAAATCAGATCACTGCATTGTAATATTCCCCATATAATCCCAGCACAGGTCACAGTCTAATCCAAGCATTTTTAGAGACTTCTCCATAGCCAACATCTTAGGGCTTGCTGCTAACTTGAAAAGTTTCAACAGTCCCTTACCAATTCAATGACTCTAGTGCAAAAACAGATCTATATATCCAAAATTTATATTCTCATCACTATCATGCAAACAGGTTTATGTTCCTGTTTACCACAAATGCAATGGGAAGTTTAGAAACAACCTCTTCTTGTAGAACTCAAACATAAACAGACTGTAAAACAAAAGGAAAAAGCTCACAATCCTAAAGAAAAGCCCAAAACCTCAGTGTGCTAAAATTAGCTTCAAGGGGTTATTATACAATGACTCCCTATTATACTATTCGAAAACGTACACGCTGATTGGCCCAGCCCAACCAGCGTGCTCGTTGTAAATCCCACAATATACCAAAGGAAAAAGGTCCCGTCGCCAGGAGTTTTTTCCGTTGGTATAAAGTGCCCCCAAACCTTTTTTTTTTTGCAATTAAAAAAAAAGAGAAAACGGAGTAACGGAGACTTTCTTTTCTCTGTTGCTTCCGTTTCAAAGCATTGATGTACTGGGTATGCATGGGAACGCAAGTCCCATACGCATGCACAGTACATCAAAACAAAGAAGCAGTATACTACAACCGGCGGAAGAACAGTAATCCGCCATTATACAAAGACATTATTTCAGAAAAGTAAGTCATTTTTTTCTTAAATAATATCATTGTATAATAGCAATAACCGACTCTGTGGTTGTGGTATATTGAAGATTTACCCACAACTGCCTTTGTTTAATCACTCGGGCTTCGCCCTCGTGATTAAACCACACCAACCGTGGGTAAATCTTCAATATACCACACCACGTCGTCGGTTATTGCTTTAATAACAGACTGAAGAGTATGATCAAATCCTGCAAATCTAATTATGAACTAAATATTGTTATATCTGCAAATCATAACTACAATGCATGCTTTAATTACACAAACAACCTCAGAAATAATACCCAGCTATGTAGAGAGTTTATCTTGAATGCCATCATCCACTTTCACTATGAGGATATACATAACATCCTAGCAGACAAATTCAGCTCTAATATCTTCTACCTGTTACTTCCACATTTCCGAGTATCAAATATCCTATCCATAACTCCCTGGACTAACCTCTGAACAGATACAAAAAGTTTTCTGTAGGACCTAAAGCACCAGCTCTGTTGGTTCAGACAACAGACCAGGCTGTATGAAACACTCCCTATCAGATCTCGTTTCTAAACTGTTCAACTATAGCTTTTCCACTAGATTCCAGACTGGAAAATAGCTGAAGTTGTTCCCCTCTACAAGGGAAGTCCCAAAAGGACCCTGACAGCTATGGACCTATAAGCATCATCACTTGCAACATCCCAGGGAACCTACAATCATAAACCTAAACTAATCTTGCTTTGGAAAAAGTATAAATCTAGCCGACTTCTTTCAATCACAAAAGCACTGCACAGGCATAGATTACCTTGATTTAGCTAATGTTTCTAACACTATATTCAACTCTTACATCATGGGCAAACTGATTAAACAAACTATAAAATCCTGTGTAACACAGTGGATTGCCATCTGGCTTACTGACAGAAATCAGTTTATTAAAGTTAGTGGCACACTAGCCTCCAAGAGGCTTGTCAAAACTGGTGTACTCCAAGGTTCTGTTCTGAGATAATTTCTATTTAGCATTCAATTCTTTGATGTAAAAACTGAAATTAAACCCTTCGGCTGATCATGATTATGCATACCTCTCAAATGTCCAGATTTTTTGCCTCATATTTTTGGTCTGTTCCTCAAAGAATGGGCGGTTTTCTGGCAAATCATTGAGGACTGAAGTGACTAAATAATGACATACATTTGAGATTCAGACTTCATATCTTTCAGAAAATGCAAGGTAGCGCAAATCCTATTATTCTAGCAACTTTCTAAGTTTATAAGAACAATATTTAAAACGTGTCCCTATTTCTGGACCTTTGCCCCCACATTATTTTAGGCTTTGCCCACATTTCTTGCACTAAGAGGTTGAGAGGTATGCAATCATGGACAATTGCAAGCTTGGAGTCATCAACTATTCTGAAGATACTCATTGGTTCATAGGTTAATAGGTGTGCACTAGGCTAATGGCCCTGGAGCCTTTACAAGCCTAGCCCATAGGATTACCCTGGCATTGTGCCACCTGACCTTAGTTCCCAGAGCCTCTGTCGAGTAGACCCACTGGAGTGATCCCCGGGATGAATTTTCTATTTCCCATCCACTCATCAAGATTTCTCTTTAAGACGACCAGTGAGGTGCTCTGTTTGACATGTATGGGAAGTCTATTCCATATCATGGGCAGTCTCTGGGTTATGAACCTGTCCCTCCAGCTTATTCTGTTGATTGTGGTAATGAGGTTGAGGTCTCTAAAGTGTGTGGTGTGGAGGGATTGGGATTTCTTTAGATGTAGCATTTCTAACACAGCTGGGTCAGACATGGCTTTGTACGTCAAGCAGAGATGTCTTCCAATGGGGCCTAACTTGAACAGGCTTACAGTGCCAGGTCTGTGGTGAAAAACATAACATCACCCATTCTGGGAAGTAGGAATGTCCACACACCTACCACATAAATTAAAGCCTCTCCTCCTTAAAATGGATACTATCAATATAGACCTAGGCACCTTTGTGGGTAATCTCATTTGACACTACATTTCCACTGTCATTAGGAAAGCCTTCTACTTTGTCCAACTGATCACTAAAGGAACTAATCGGTTCCCCACTCAGTCACCTATTCTGGGAAGCAGGAATGTCCACACACCTACCACATATATTAAAGCCCTCTTTCCCTTAAAATGGATACTACCAGTACAGACCTAAGCATCATTGTAGATAGTCTTATTTAACACTACATATTGACTCTCATTAGGAAAGCCAGCGATATTTTGCTTGAAGGCCTCACCTTGAGTTTCGCCCAGAAGTGGGCGTGTCGCAAATATCTGACGACCAGGTCTGCATATGTAATGAGCCATGATTGATATGGCATTCTAATCAGTTGTTGAGAAGTAAAATATCCCCATTCAATTTAGTATGAATTTTTTTACTGTTATTGTTCCGAAAATTTACAGAGAAGCTTCCAGCGGAGAAAGACATACCTCCCTGACTACAGTTGAAATGGGTCCTTATATACATGCCTGTAATATGTGTGTGTGTGTGTGTGTGTGTGTGTGTGTGTGTGTGTGTGTGTATACATATATATATATATATATATATATAGATATAAATATATATATAGATATATACATATATATATATATATATATATATATATATATATATATTAGCATGCATGTGTATAATATGTATGCATGTCTGTGTGTAAATATATACACACATATACATATTCTTTAGTAATAGCAGGTGAGATGGACTAATACCAGAGATAGGAATTGTGAAAGAGGACTCTGTTTTTCAGTATGGGAATGTAGTACTCTGATGATGCCACAGTTGCATACCTGACTATTACTGAGGGGAACAGCCAGAATGAAGTTAAAATGTCTGCTTTCTTTAGTAGCTCATACTTTAGGAGAGAAATTATTCCAAGTGGTGATATTAAAGTCAGCTGAGATTCTACAGATGCACTGTCAGATGTGACTGATCATAGCAGAAACTAGGTGGTCCTGTTTATTTTCCTTTTCTGTTTGAAGTGGTTAGACTGAGTTTTTGAAAGAGGTGAGAGGAGAATGTGTGATATGTTAGAAGGTAAAGATTTAGCCTTGCGTGGCTTTTCCAAAGTGAATTAGTTTTTGCAACTGGTTTGGGTAGGTGGCGAGGTTACAAAGGGTAATGACAAGAGTCTTAGTTGGTTCATATTCTGCAAGTGGAATGATATTGATTTAAAGTGATATGGAGGGCAGTATTTACTTTTAGTAACACGTGTTATGTGCACTAGTAAACCCAGCCAACACACTCCCTTAATGAATGACCACTGAATGTCTGATTAACGCAGAGGATACCCAGCAGTGACATGCAACTGTAGCGTAGACCTTGAAGACTGTACCAATTTTAGTAAATATGAAATAGAAACCTTAATCTTAATATTTTCTTGGTTGCAGTTAATACTGGATCCTCTTTCATGAAACTGTGTGCAAAGGGGTTGCCCATCCCCTTCATCTCTTGACTTGATTTTTACATTAAAATAAAATGTTTATGTGAGGAGTTAGTAAACCTTCATGTCTGCTGTTTTTTCGTCCAGTACTGAATGAAATGACCAGCAGAGATTTTTTAGTTCCCATTAATGTCCTTGGGTTATAACTCTTTTTTGAGTGAAGCAACAACAGACATGACCTATGCAAATGTGATCTTACTTGTGTTGTTGTTCCAGCTGATGTGGAATGACCAAGTTCCTTGTTGATGTCCTGAGATGATATGCATATAAATTACTTTAACCTGGGACTGTACACAGTACATGTATTTTTCAGAGTGTACTTGTGGTGCTGTAAGGCTTGCTGAACTTCAGATTCCCATACCTGTCAGTTGGGACTTTGTGCAAAATAGCACGGGGGCGGGTTTTGGGCGGGGCTTGCTACTGCACATCTGGTGAGGCCCTCAAGTAAAATATCACCGGAAAGCCTTCTATTTTGGCCAGCTGATCATTAAAGGAACTAAAGGCTTCACCACTTGGTCTAAAGAGGTCATCATTCCCCTCTGCACATCTCTCATCAGGCCCAGTGAAACCTTTTAGCATGTACCTGGCCAAGCACCAAACTCTGCTGGAAAAGAATATAACTTCCTCACAAAAAAATATATATATATTTGGGGTATGAGCTCCTTAAATTACTCACTGCATCTGAAAGCCCTGTCTCCCACACTTGGACCTTATGATTATAAAACAAAAAAGTGACAAAAATGAACAAATATGCACGGTACAAATGACCAAAAATGTACCATTACCCCAACCTTGGCTTCAAAAAATAGTGTGAAAAAGTATTAGTAACTTATTAAACTACTGAAGGGATGCAACAAAGAAATGGTGGTCTTTGCTCTGTGCTCCTTACCTCTGTCATCATCATGATAACATCATTTATTTTATTTGTCCATTTGGTGCCTGGGTTAGTCCCACTAGGTTAGCAAACTAGTAGTTATACAACTGGAAGAAATTTGGCCAGGGAAGCAAGGAATTTTTCCTTTACTTCTGGGATCTTTTTCATCACCTAATGGGATCTCTGTTTAATGTCTCGTATAAAGTAAGAGACACCCAAGAATGCACTGCACCGCACTACATTACCACTATATATTTTTTTCGCGTTACACGATCGTTAGCGCGCATATTCTTTTGATGCCAGCTTAGTAATTACAAATACAACTAGGCCCAGTATTATACAGCAGCTACGCGGGAACTCTTTAGTAGTAGTAACAACAATTGTAGTACATTAGTGTTATACAAACGATCAGTAATTGGTAAATAATCTTTCTGCGCGCAGGATATGTGAAATATGACGTGCTTTGCATATTGCACATGGAGACAAGTGGAGAAGGCGCACCTTACAACTCTTGCCAAGCAAAGCAAGGAAAGATAATTGATCAATTTATTTTCCCAACATAATTTTACAGAATCTACCCCATCTAGAGTCTGAGTTATATTATTTGTTTTTGGGAATAAATACAGTAAATGGCACTTCTTCCTCGCTTTTTTTTCACGTGCTATTAACGGATGTATTAGCCGCTGTCAGCAGTTAAGACGGGACGAGTTATGGTTTGAAACATACCTTGCCAGTAACGTTTCTCTTCGTTCTTTTATTTTGGCTAATTGCCGTCCCTTTCTTCAGCGTCCATGCCTCAGAATACCAGCGTCACAAGGGTTTACAGCGAGAGGCTACAGGACTCGTTGGGGTAGTCGTGACTTTGGCTCTTTTGAGTTGGCGGTATTTTCACTCTACTAACTTCGAGCACGTGCTAATTTAAAGGAGGGGGGAGTAACTATCTTGTGTTTGTTACAAATGTGATTGACGTCGCTTAATAAAAATTGAGGATATATACCTCAGTACAGATTTTTGCTTCATATTTGTGGTCAGTTATTAATAAAATTTCATGCACATGACCAAGAACTAAGTCACAAAATAATGAGTTCCATTTGAGTTCAGGGGTAACGGAAGGTACTGGTGGTACTGGTTATTTATTTTATAAAAGTTAGTCACTACCATAAAACAGGAGCACACATGTAATATGAGTATGTGTATAATACCAATATGCATTAACAATGGCCATACAGAAATTTCATGCAAAATTACAAATGAATGTTGGACCTCATTGGTGTGTGATCCTGCAGGAGAGCAGTACTGCTAATCTAGTAGACCACGTAGGGCTATCTATTTCTTTAGCCCATTTTAAAGACTGTATGAGACACATATTTTCAATTTAAAGAATGCATATATACACCTAATGGCAATTAAGAAAATCAGTAGTTTATGTTAATAGCATGTCTTTGGGCTGAAAAAGAAATCAAAGACCTCATCAAAAGCCCACATGACCAGAGAGGGGACATGTAGAAGGCATACCATATGGGAACCACACCTGAAACCAGGCAGTAGTTCTATCCACTGCACCACTGTGCCACCACCCCTGAGTCAACATTGAAATCCAGCATTTCAAAATACAATCTGGAATTGAGTATTGAGTAGTAACTATAAATGTAGCTTCCAAAGCAACATTTACAGTGATATTCATAAACCAATGATCTTGAGAGAAAAAAGCGGCAAGAAAAACTCAGAAAAAAAGATAAACTACAAAATATGACCTATTAATCTCAACAATAACACAGCTGGTGCATATTTTATTTACAAATGAAGGAAGAATACTGAAAACCATAGTGTGCCACTTAGACTGACAGTCTCAAAACTTTTAACCTTACAGGTTACAAAAGAGCATGAGCTACAGACTGGAACATCTGCATGAAAGAGGCACACTGTCTTTCAGTTAGGCAGATTCCAGGGGCTAACAATGTACAGCAACCTTTTAGAGATGAATCTGTGTGTATCAGCCTCTAACCAGTGATGAATTAAGTGTACATTGGCTCATGGCTGTTTTCAACATTGGGTCCCTCCACATGCATTTTAGGGCCATCATAAGTGCATGTGTTCTGTTGGATTCACATTCCCAATTATTTTAAATTATACTTCTTGTACGTTACAGAAACATTTCGCAGTACCTGCTGCTCTTGAAGAATAAATGTCCTTTATTACATTAAAAAAATGGTGTGCTGATGATTTTGCCATAACATATCCTGAAAACGACCAGCTATACAAGAGAGAATGGCTAGCAGAAACCAACTATAGGTTCATAGTTAGTTACTAGGCATGCTGACCAGGAATCAGTTAAGAAGCCTGGCTCAAATTCCCAATTGCCTCAAAGCACTGTCTTATTAAATGTCTTGCTCGAGGTCACACAATAGGTAAACGAAGGTGGAAAGATTCAAACCCTGTACCCTTGGCAAAGGAAGCAGCTCATTAACAAGTCAGTACTTTAATCTCCTGAGATAACCCAGATAGAGTAACAGTTTTTAATGAAATGCAGGAATCCTTTACAATTCAAACTTGTATAAAGACTGTATTACGGTAATATGCAACAATCACATAATGGATGCTAAAGATCAGATGGATCTGATTATCACTCCAAACAATGCAGACTATACTGCACTGACAAATGTCAGCCTCCTTCACCATTGCTGGAAACAATAAAGAAGGTGCTGCAAAAATATATTACTTACATGTAACATGCTTGTACTAGGCAGTATTATACAATCCAGCCCTATTAATTAATTAATTCATTCTTTAGTACAATGAATACAGCAAAATAATTAAAGACAAAATAGATGTTACAGCAACTTTTGTTCAACAACCCACAAGTCATACAAAAATCAGAAATATTACAACACAATGTTTCTTTTTTAGGGTGTTTCATGTTTGCAAGACACCTACATCTCATTTTTGACCTCCCTGTATCTTTCCCCTCATCAAGATAGCTAGTTGCCTCCTCTGAAATCACACACTGTAGGTCTGACCTACCTGAATGGTTGACAAAGCCATACCATTGCAGTGTACACCTTCATAGTCAGACCTGGATTATGGTCAAAGGGGGTCCTGTAAGGTAATGAACCAGGCTCCCACCAACCATACCAGTATCCAGTTACTTGGCTGTATCTCCCCAATTACCATAAACATTATTCAAACCCATCAGGGAACATAATATTTTCTTCTTTACTTTTACAATGATCGCAAAGATTTTGATTTCATTAAAAATGTGTATTTCAAATTTTATAACAAAAAATGTACAGCCATTAAAAAAACACACACAAACACACACACACACACACACACACACACACACACGCACACACACACACACATTCTGAAAACTGATATCATGAGAAACAGTAAATATTTATTCTCTTGAAACTAACATTTAGTGAAAATGCTTATGGGAATCTGTTAAACTACAAAACTGGCATATTATGGTTCACAGCTGTGTCGGTGGTGGAAGAGGGAGAATACTCGCCTTTAGTGCAGAAGGTTGTGGGTTTTATTCCCACCCCAGGTACATGGATTGCAGCAGTACAACATAAGGAGGTTGCTGCACTACTGAATGTGCTGTCCTGTGAAACAGATGTTAAAATGAGGCCCCGTCTGCTTGCATTAGCAGTAGGACAGGTGGATGTAAGGAATCCCACAGCACCTATCAATAAGAGCAGGAAGAGCTGCCCAATGCCCTGACTAAATTCCCCCTAGTAGTATAAAACAACCTCAGGTCTTTCATGAAAATGGGCCACTAGCCTCGTGGAAGTAACCTGGTCAACAAAGTATAAATAAAAAAATAAATAAATAATAGACAAATAGCATATAGTGAAACACTAATTAGCAACTGTGTGAAGGGTTCATGAATTTGAAAGACAAATATGCAATGCAATTTGGGACAGCCCAGGAGTAGCCCAAGAGCACTGTCTGGTAAAATGACTTGGTCAAAGTCACACAGTAGATAAACGAAGGCTTAGGGAACCCAACTCTGCACTACAAGAAGGAGCTCATTAATAGCTCATAGCCTTACTTGTGTGTACTAAGTAGCAGATAAAATACTGTAGCCCAGCAAAGTGCATTTCATAACATGTGCCTGCAAAATACAATTTAATTAAAATGTATTAACAGTTAAAATTTTAACAATAAACTCATGCTATCCAATTTATTCACAGAGGAAAAATAAACACAGTGTCAAAAGGAAGCAATACAAGGAAAGCAAGGATTTCACCCAAAGAATGTGGCTAATATAATGTAGCTCCTGTTTATTATAATCAGTTCCTTTCTTTACACCATAATTACTGTGGAATATAGGAACCAAGTGATTACACACACATACACAGAAACACACACACACACACACACACACACACACACACACACACACACACACACACACACACACACGTGCACACACATGCACACACACACACACACACACACACACACACACACGCACACACACGCACACACGCACACACACCTCAATTCAGTTGCGTACCCAGGAGGCATATCTCTCCAAGATTATGTGTGAGAAGCATCATGTATGCACCCATGACCTAGTGCTGAGTATGTGTGATCCATGCCAGTATCATCAAAAGGAAAAGTGCTTAAAGAAAAACAAAAACAAAACCCCTTAAGCCAGACAGCCAAGGGTCCCCCTGAAGTTCAGATGGCCACCACTGCCCTCAACTTTAGCCACTAGTCATCAGAATCCAGGATATGTGACCACAAAGGTAAGACTAGAAGAAAAGCTGCATACACTACTTCTGAAAGGAAGTTTGGATAGATAAAATTATTTGTTTCAAAGTATGAGACAGACAAGCTCAGCTTATGTTTGAGGCATTTAATGAATGGTAATGCAGCTCTGAGGAGCTAGCTATAGAAAAATATATATGACACCAATATTTTAGTCACTAGGAACAGATGACTGCAGCTAGTACCGGCCAAATTGTTCAACAAGTCTCAAACATATACCTGTAGTCAGAATAGAAATAAAATAAAATAACTTTACTGACTAATATTTATTTGGAATAAGATTTCACTGCCAGGGCAATATACTGGCTAACGGGTTTTAGACTGAAAAGCTGAAGCTGTATAAGCTGATATTGTGTGACTGTATATAAATCATTAAGTTTCCTAAACTCAAGGGTCTCACTTGAAAGAAAAAGTACATCTCTATTAATTCTGAAGGACTACTTAATGCACAAAGCTGTACAGTCCATAGAAGGAAAATAAAAATCCTCTGTGATGCAACAAATAAAGACAATTTCAAAGTACATACAAAAGAACCTGTAACCAGGTATTTACAAAGAACCCATAACAAAATATACACAAAACGTCTTTAATAAGAGTACACTCAAAAAAACTTTAACAAAGTATATATAAAGAACCTGTACCAGAGTATATACAAAAAAGTTGCAAAAGAGCATGTTCAGTGAATCTCTATCACAGCATATACAAAAATGTAATGGAGTTAATGTATTCCAGAAGCTGCTAGCAAATGTATCATTTAATGTGCAAGACACCATCTCTATTATGTAATATTTATGGTGAAAAGGAAATACAGATGCCTTGACTTATGTTCCATACTACCAGGATGAGCAGAGCATAGTTCTGCCCCAAAATTTGTTTGGCAGAAATGACAGAAGGAGAATACTAATGACACATGTAGTTTGATTTTGTAAAGTATAAATTGATGCAAATCAGCCATGAGTTAAACAGTTTAACTGCCTAGCTTAAGCAGGATTATACACAACTAACCTTAAAATTTAAACAGGTATTCAAAGTTCTTGCTTGGCTGTTTTTCAGTGAATAACCCCTGACATGGAATATATATTGATACTTGCATTTGCCAGGAGAGGTAGTTCACAGAGATTTACTTCCAAATAGCAGGGCTTAAGGGACAGAGGAAACTAAATCTTTCACACCCCTGGAAAGTATTATAGCTATTATACTATGCAAAAGTATTTAATTCTTCATTTTGTCAGGTTTTATTTTCAAGCTTATTTGCATAGGTTTCAATATTTTGACATGACAAAAAATACTGCTGGCTATCATTCAGCATGGTACAATCTCAACATTCATTTCACTAAGACCAAAAGGCATTTGGCAATCCATTTTTGACTATGGACTCCTTCATAAAACAAACATGAAGAACAAGATCCCAGAGATGAAAAATAAGAACTGTATCTATTAAGAGTGCTTAACTTGTGCAGTTTTTTACACCTTTTCTGATGCTATTTTCTGTTTTGAGCTGTACAAGTTTTTTAAAGAAGCAAGTGTTGTTCATAGTTGTATTTTTAATATTGTTTTCCCTCCTTCCTTGCTGACCATCTAGTCATCACTGCAACCATGCCTATTCATTTCCCACCACTGATACAACAGCAAACTATGATTTGTTTCTGTTTCTGTCCTTAACTCCTCCCTATGTGGCTGATGTGCACACTCTCATATGCTATTACTTCCTCTGTAAGTGTGCATATACATGCTCCCATAAATGTACTATGAATGTTACTATAACCACCCAAACATCCCTGACTCATAACTCTGCATGCCTTGTACCTCTCTTTCTCTTTCTTTCTGTCTCTATCTCCAGAAATGTCTGGCACTGGAATGAGCTGGACAGCCTCCATTCCCATGGAATGGGTAAGTTAGCATTGGCCACTCAGCCTCACCCACCCTTCTAACCAGCATCATAGGTTCATAGGTTCATAGGTTGGTACTAGGCTATCAGCCCTAGGGCCTATACAAGCCTAGCCATAACAATTCCCTGGCTATTTCTTCCCACATTATTTACTTTCCTGGACCCCTGTCTAGCAGGGCGACTGACGTGATCCCTGGGGTGAATTTCCTTTCTCCCATCCAATCATCAAGGTTCCTCTTGAAGAGGTCCAAAGAGGCACTCTGCTTGACATGTATGGGCAATCTATTCCAGAGTCTGGGGAGACTCTGGATCAGGAACCTATCCCTCCAGCATGTTTTGTTTATTGTGATGACAAGGTTTAGATCCCTGGAGTGTGTAGCTCTGAGGGATTGGGATTTCTTTAAGTGTAGCATGTCCAACAGCTCTGGGTTTGACATGGCCTTGTATGTTAAGCAGAGATCGCCTCTGAGTAGACGATATGCGACAGAGTATAGCTGGAGTTTTTTAAGGCGGTCAGCGTAGGGCATCTGCTTTAGGCCTGTGATTCTTTTAGTGAGGTATTTCTGAGGCCTTTCCAGTTGTTGCAGATGTCTTGAGAGGTACATACCAAATGGGGCGTTGTATTCTATAATGGGTCTAATGAGGGATGAGTACAGTGGGACAATGACCTCCTTTTTTCTGAATGAAAAGCCCTTCATGATGAGGTGTGCCACATAGAAGGATTTCCTGACTGTTGTGGCGATGTGGTTATCGAAGGTGAGACCACTGTCCACCTGTGTCCCTAAGTCTCTTATCACACTTTCTGTGTTTAGTGTACTGCCACCTATATGGTAATTCATGGATACATGTTTTTTCCCAAAGGGGATAACAATACATTTCTTGGCATTGAGCTTGAGCCCATGGCTCTGGCACCAAGCATCTGTTTCTGTAAGGCCCTTTTGTAGAATAGCCACATCATTTGGGGATTCAATAATGGCTCCCAGTTTGCAGTCATCTGCAAACTTTGTTAGCCAGAGTCCCTTAGTGTTGACCTGTACTTCAGAGAAGTAGATGCCAAACAAGAGCGGCCCCAGGACTGAACCCTGAGGTACTCCACTTGTCACTTGTCTAGAGTTGGATTTGGAGTCGGCTACTTTTACAGTGTGGCTTCTATCAGTAAGCCATTTAGCAACCCATTGGGTGACATAGGGATTAATGCCCAACTTAGTAAGTTTATCTATGATTCCAGAGTGGGGGATGATGTCAAAGGCCTTGGCAAGGTCTAGATAGGCTGTGTGGACCACCTTACCCTTGTCCATGGCTCTGGAGACTGATTCAAAGAAGTCAGTCAGGTTCAGGAGACAAGATCGGCCCTTCACAAACCCAAACTGGGTGGGGTCCAGTGTTTGAAGGTTGCCAATGTCTTTGTTTATAAGTTCCATAATAATACGCTCCATGGCCTTGCAGATAAGGCTTGTCAGACTGATGGGATGGTAGTTTCCGGGATCCAAGGTGGATCCCCCCTTGTGGATTGGGATAACTGTAGCTCTGCACCACTCAGTGGGCACGAGACCTGAGGTGAGGCTATGATTAAACATGACACTTAGGTGAGGTGCCAGTTCATATTGTAGTTCATGTAGTACATAGCCCGGGATGTCATCTTGTCCCATGGATGCTGTATTCTTGGCTTTAGAGAGTGCGTTTTGTACCTGTGGGGCCGTTATTACTGGAATTTGGCAATCTTCCGGTATTGAGATGGGCCATTTAGGGGGTGAGAGGGGGGTGAAGTTGGCACTGAATCGATCGCCAGGATATTGGCAATATCCTTCGGATCAGTATATTTAATGCCATTCTGTTTTAGCTCAGAGCAGATCTGAGCATTGCCATTTAGATTCTTGGCATAGTTATAGAATGCTTTGTGGTTGTCTTTGGAATCTCTGGCAATTTTATTTTCGTAACTAGCTTTGGAGGATTTTATGAGGCATCTCAGTTTCTTACTGAGGCTAGTAAGGGAGTTTTTTGCATCCTGGGATTTTCCTCTTTTCTGCAAAAGTTTCTTCCTTTTGTTGTAAAGTTTGTTTATGGCAGGGGACCACCAGATTGGCTTCCTTTTTTTGGATGAGAGCATTTTGGTTCTATTTGGGATGGCACGATTCATGCATGAGTGGATGTGCTCATACAGTCCCTTAGTGTAGGATTCAGCAGTTGAACTTTCAGTTCCCGTCTGCATGGGTGTCATGAAGTTTGTCACTTCTGAGTAGCATGAAGTTGGCTTTGGAGAAGTTTTTTATGGTGGTTTCTTTACTGGGGGTGGGGGTGGGATGTGGATGTTAAGGGTGATTAGCTTATGGTCAGACCTGACTAACGAGGGGGTGACCATAGGTATGGAGCATTGATTTCCCATGTTGGTAATGACCAGGTCTAGGATATTGGAGCCCCTGGTGGGACTATGGATTAGTTGATCCAGGGCGTTGGAATTTATGAATTCCAAGAACCATTGCACAAAGGTGTTGGGACATGAGTAGTTTTCCCAGTTAATGTCAGGGTAGTTAAAATCACCCAGTATTAGGGTGTTTGGTTCTATCTTAATATTTTCCAGTATGTTTAGAAAAGTGTAGTGAGAATCTTGGGGTATGGTGGGGGATCTGTAGCAAGCTACAATTTGGATTGCAGTCTTACCTAGTGTTAGTTGCACTTGGAGAATTTCAGACACATTGTGTTGACCAACTAGCCTGGTGGTGTGAATATCCTTGGTGAATATTGACACTCCTCCACCTTTAGTGTTTCGGTCCTGGTTTGGTGGCCGAAAAGTTTGGTAAGAGTTGTAGCCTGGTATTGCAGGGGTGCTCTCTGGACCCTTGAACCAGGTCTCAGTTACTGCACAGATATCGATGTTCTCCATTTTTAGGAGTGCCTCGAGAGAGTGCATTTTGAGGTTTAGACTTCTAGCATTGAGTAGCATTACCTTCACATTTTGCATGCTTGTACCTGTTATGGTGGTGGTTTTGTCCTTTGAAGTTTGCCTAAAAAAGGCACTATAGGGGTGGCAAGAGCCTTAGCCAGTAACCTGAATCCCAGGGGCGACAGGTGCAGACCATCTCTGGCAAAGCATCGTGGTCTGTCAATCATGTCATCCCAGGCAGACAGATACTGGATCCCCTTTGAATGACACCATAAGCTTAGCCAATTGTTGAAGTCAATCATTTTATCCTTATATTGTGGTATCATTCTGGGCGAAGGCAGGATGCTACTCAGGGCTAGAGTCATACCTGCCTGGGCCACATGATCCGAGAGCTCTTCCATGTCTCTTTTCATGTAGTCCAGGGAGGTATGTCTCAAGTCATTCACTCCAACATGGACAATGACAGAGTCATATTTGTACTTGTTGTGGAGTGACTTGAGTGCATGCATTATGTGGTGGATCCTGGCACCCGACAGGCAGCTGACTGTAATTTTCTCCTTATTCAACCTGGTGAGAGGGACATAAGTGTGCCGGACTATAGAGTCACCTATGACTAAAGTTTTAGGTACATTTTCTTGCCTTAGGGGCTGTTGCTGGGTGGCACACTGGTGTTGTGAACTATGTGACACATTGGTTGTGATTGGTGTTTGTTTGCGTTTCAGCTTCAGAGGTCTTTGTTGCTTGGGCAGGTTACAGTTAAGGGCCTCTGCATATGTGGATTTAGTGTTGCTATATGTGGGTGTTGGTGGTGCGGGTTTAGAAGGGCAATGTGTTGCTTGAGGTGTAGTGTGGGTGTTAACCTTCTCCTCTTGACTGTTTAGCACAATCTTGGGTGGAGAGAGCTTTGCTTCCATTTTGGCTATGTAAGTGCATCTCTCACAGGTTGTAGTGTTGGGTGGTAGGAGGAGAGGGTTGTCTGTGTACATGAGGCAATTGCTGCATTGCCCCAGTATGCCCAGATTCACCAGGTGGACAGGAGAAATCATCGGAAGCTGACCCTTGGACATGTCTGGTTTGGGGCTTTTTTTTTTTCTTTGTAAAGTATATGAGCTGTTTCCTTAGCAATGTACTTTGCAATTATAGACTGTTTAGTGACTACTATTAATTTCTCCTTGTTAACAAGGAGAGTTCAGTGTTTGTATGAGTTTAAGGCTTCCTAGTGCTTTCCAGCAGGTATTAGAGAAAATGCTAGTCACAGGGATGCTTAAAGGTAAGATTGAAAAGAATGCACTCTGCAGTGTGCACTAGAGAAGTCAGGGCTGTTAGTCAATCCTAAGTCATCTGGGTCATAGTTAAGTGCTGCATCTCTGTGCAAACCAGATCTAAAAACCAACAGTTCATAAATATGGCCAGGATCTTCCTTCTTGTGGGTGATGGGAAGGGTATATTGTTAGAATCCCAAATCATCCTCAGTTTCAGTACAAGTGATTGTTTCATTTGGTCTGCTTAACCTATAGCATGGAATCACAAACTTTATAAAATGCAAGAAATTCCAATCATGTTTATAAACATCCTTCTGAAAAAGCTGTTTACAAAAGTAGCTGCAATTTTTGTTTCTCTAATAAAACTTATGTACTTTTGCATGAAGTAGTCTCTTTTGACCATTGTGGTTTTATTTTTGTAGAATGTCCATCCATCCACTAATGTGATGGTACTTTTTTACACAGCCTTATGATGAGTGCAGATACTGAAAAGCAGTAGTGACATGGTGTATCCATACCTTTCAACTCTTTAGCACAAGAATTCTGGACAAAACAGAAAATAATGGGACGACAAAGGCTCAAAAATCAAGAACAGATTTTAAATATTGCTCTTATAAACTTAGAAAGTTGATAGAATAACAGGTTTTGCATTAAAATGCATTTCATAAACTATGTGAAGTTTTATACTCAAATGTCTGTCATTGTTTAGTGATTTCAAACATCAATGATTTGCCAGAAAACCACAAATTTTATGAGGAACAGACTAAAAATACAAGGGAAAATCTGGACATTCTGCAAAATTCTAGACAGTTTAGAAGTATGGGTAAATCTATGGTTTGAAATTTTACACAATACATAAACAAATCTGACTACAAAATCATGTGTATTCATATTGAACATGACAGCTAATGAATTTTTTCTGTAAGTGATGGGTGAAAAAATGTCTCATATATAGTAAATTTAGTCTGTGCTAAATATAAATATAGGCTAAAAGGCCATCTGCCTTATAAAGTGAGTCACTATCTATCAATATGGTGCAGCCTCTATGGTGACAATTAAAATATAACAGAAAAATAACTGCACTTCCTCAAATGAAAAACAGATTGATACGTACATAAATATGATTTTTCTTTGGTAAAGCTGTTAGGAAGATGCAAGTTACCGCTTAATATATGTATTACCATTTAAAATGCAATGTCAACTGCAGAGGATGTCTTATCAGCTCTTCAAATGAAAAACTGTTAGATTTTAAAAGATTCTAGGATACTGTTCCACATATGATAAATGCAATCAAAAGACTGAGTATGTGAATGACTTATTAGTTTAATTACTTGATAGTTCTTTCAAAATATTACAGACTAAAATCACATTCCCTAGATTCTCCTATTCTTAAGAGCTGGCAACTGAAGCCTAGAAGTTAATATTTATTATGCCAGTTATATGCCTGGGACACACACAGTTATGCCAGTTATATGCCTGGGACATACACAGCTATGCCAGTTATATGCCTGGGACATACACAGTTATGCCAGTTATATGCCTGGGGCATATATAGTTATGCCAGTTATATGTATGGGACATACACAGTTATGCCAGTTATATGCCTGGGACATACACTGTTATGCCAGTTATATGCCTGGGGCATGCACAGTTATGCCAGTTATATGTCTGGAACAAACACAGTTATGCCAGTTATAAGCCTGGGACATACACAGTTATGCCAGTTATATGCCTGGGACATACACAGTCATGCCAGTTATATGCCTGGGACACACACAGTTATGCCAGTTATATGCCTGGGATACACACATTTATGCCAATTATATGTCTGGAACATACACAGTTATGCTAGTTATATGCCTGTGACATCTACAGTTATGCCAGTTATATGCCTGGGGCATTTATGCCAGTTAATTGCCTGGGACATCTACAGTTATGCCAGTTATATGCCTGGGACATATACAGTTATGCCAGTTACATGCCCGGGACATATACAATTATGACAGTTATATGCCTGGGGCATACACAGTTATGCCAGTTAGATGCCTGGGGCATCTGGGAGCTTAGAGCAGCCTATCTATCCCTGGAGGAGTGTTCCCAGCACAAGAAGCTGGTAGTCTATTGGCCGTTTTTGGGCCAATTTCTAGCTCTTTCAAGTCCCCCTGTATAAAACCCACTTTGGCACGGCTTTGCACAATTTTGCGCATAGTGCAGCATCGGGCAGCTCCACTTAATTGGGTTTAAACCTATCCCGGCTCCACAAAGTCTGCTCTTCACTTTTTTCTTTAGAACTGATCTAGTGATCTAGTTCTCATAATAAACACCCTGTTCCTACTCTAAAGCCTGGCACTTGCTCACCAAAGCAATTATATAAGTCAGCACTAAAAAATTAAAAGCACTACACCCTCACAAACTCCCCTTGAGAACCTTGTTCCCCATTGGCCCTTTTTTCAATTATAAAGGAATTCCCAATACTATTCTAGCATGTCCAAAGGTCAGTTGTTAATCTCCTCTCCGGTCCAGCTGGTGAATCTGGGAATCTTGAGGCAATGTTACAACTGCCTCATGTACACAGACAACCCTCTCCTCCTCCCAACAAATTCCAACACATGTGAGAGATGCAACCATATAGCCAAACTGGAGGCTAAGCTCTTTCAACTCAGTACTGGCGTAACCAGTCAGGAGGAGAAGGAAACCACACTCACTACAATTCCAGTCGCACATAGACCTACCACGACAGCAAACCAAACACATAAACTCACAAAAACATACTCAGAGGCTCTAAATAAAAATCTGCCTAAGCAGCA
This sequence comes from Protopterus annectens, assembly GCF_019279795.1. Classification (NCBI taxonomy): domain Eukaryota; kingdom Metazoa; phylum Chordata; order Ceratodontiformes; family Protopteridae; genus Protopterus; species Protopterus annectens. The sequence continues at coordinate 561,165,526 of NC_056736.1, forward strand.
GAGACCTCCAAAGCAGACACCCAAGCAACCGCTACCCCAAAACAAAACACGTGCAACAGATAGCTCACAAAGCCAGTGTGCCAAACAGTCACAGCCCTTAAGGCTAAACAACGCACCTGATACACTTGTAATAGGTGACTCTATCATCAGGCACACTGAAGTCCCGCTCACCAGGCTGAACAAGGAGAAGGTCATTGTGAGCTGCCTGTCGGGCGCTAGGATCCGCCACATAACACAAGCACTCAGGTCACTCCAAGGCAAGGCAAGTACAAATATGACTCAGTCATTGTCCATGCTGGTGTGAATGACCTGAGACGTACCTCCCTGGACTACATGAGAAGAGACATAGAGGAGCTCTCTGAGCATGTAGCCCAGGCTGGTATGACCTTGACCTTGAGTAGCATCTTACCCTCACCAAGAATGAAGCCACAATATGAAGACAAGATGATCAATTTCAACAATTGGCTTAAGTATTGGTGTCATTCAAAGGGGATCCAATGCCTGTCAGCCTGGGATGACATGCGCGACAAGCCACGATGCTTCGCTAGGGACGGCTTGCACCTGTCACCCCTGGGCTTTCGGATATTGGCAAAGGCTCTTGCCACCCCCATAGTGCCTTTTTTAGGCAAGGCTCAAAAGACAAACCCACCTCCATAGGTATCACAAGGGATAAGAAACTAAGAGTAATGCTACTCAACGCCAGAAGTCTAAACCTCAAGATGCACACACTCAAAACTCTCCTTAGCATGGAGAACATTGATATCCATGCAGTTACAGAAACCTGGTTCAAGGTTCCCGAGAGCACCCCAGCACTACCAGGTTATACCTCATACCATGCTTTTCGGCCCCAAAACTTGGACCGAACCACAAAAGGAGGGGGAGTATCAATATTCGTCAAAGATACCCACACCTCTAGGTTGGTGGCGCAGCACGAAGCATCAGAGACTATCCATGTGCAACTAACAGTGGGTAAAACTGCCTTCCAGTTTATAGCCTGCTACAGACCACCCTCCCAAACCCAGGAACCCCATTCGGCCTTCCTGAGAACACTGGAAAATATGAAGGTCTCTCCAAACACCATTATATTGGGCAACTTCAACTACCCAAACATAGACTGGGAGCATTACTCTAGTGCCAACACCTTAGCCCAAAAGTTCCTAGAATTTATAAACTCAAATGCTATGGAACAACTTGTTACCACTCCCACAAGAGGGGAAAACATACTGGACCTGATCATCACCAACATGGGGGCTCTATGCTCCAGACCAGAAGTGTATCCCTCACTGGTAAGATCAGACCATAAACTAATCTCACTGGATATTCACATCCCGACCCCAGCCCCTGCCCAGAAAACCACAGTAAAAAACTTCTCTAAAGCAAATTTCACACTCCTCAAAACCAAAGTGGAATCTTTCAAAGCCCCCGGGCCTGTGGAAAATACGGCCCAGACCGCATAATCCTTTATAAACGCATTCTATGAACACCTTCAGGAATGCAAAGGATCATGCAATCCCAAATAAAACCAAGACCCAATCCTCCAAAGGCAAGTGTCCTGTCTGGTGGACCCCAGCCATAAACAAACTATACAATAGAAGGAGGAAGCTACTACATGATAGAGCAAAATCCCAAAAAGGGAAGGCATCTCTGATCAGTATTAGCAAAAAACTATGGGCACTCATAAAATCATCTAAGGCCAGCTTCGAGAGAAAAATTGCACAGGACACTAAAAATAATCACAAGGCTTTCTTTAGTTATGTTAGGAACCTGGGTGGGAATTTCCAGATATGCTCAGAATTAGTCCAAAATGACAAAAAATACACCGAACCCACAGACATTGCCAACATCCTAGCTGACAGGTTCAGCGCAAACTCCCCCCCCCCACCAAAAGGGCAAATATCTATCCCAGCAGAGTGCTGCCCCCCTGACATCTCAGATACTCAAGTAAGAGCTGTCCTCTCCAAAGCAAAAAACACAGCATCAATGGGACCAGACAGTGTCCCGGTCTGCATCCTACATGAACTCCAAGAAGAGCTAAATCCAAACATAAAACTACTGTTCAATCTCAGCCTTACTACAGGATATGTACCCAAAGAGTGGCTTACAGCAACAGTGGTCCCTCTCCACAAAGGTGGTGCCTCAATGGATCCTGGAAACTATCACCACATAAGCCTGACTAGCTTGGTCTGCAAAGCTATGGAAAGGATCATGGACCTCATAAATAAAGATATTGGGGACCTACAGACACTGGATCCTACCCAGTTCAGCTTTGTTAAGGGCAGATCCTGCCTCTTAAACCTGGTCAATTTCTTTGAAACAGTCACCAAGGCCATTAACGAGGAGAAGGTGGTCCACACAGCCTACCTGGGCCTCGCAAAAGCCTTCGATACAATACCCCACTCGGGCATTAAAGATAAGCTCACAAGCTTAAATATAAACCCCTACATCACTAGATGGATTGCAAACTGGCTCAAGGACAGAACCCACATGGTTAGAATTGCTGGAGCCATTTCAGACTCCAAACCAGTTACAAGTGGTGTCCCACAAGGCTCAGTCCTGGGACCTCTCTTGTTCGGTATATATTTCTCGGAGGTACAGGCCAACACGGAAGGACTGTGGCTGACCAAGTTCGCAGATGACTGCAAACTAGGTGCCATAATCGACTCTCCAGCCAACACAAGCATCCTACAAAAGGGCCTCATAGAAGCAGACAACTGGTGCCAGAGCCATGGCCTCATGCTAAACGCCAAAAAGTGTATAGTCATTCCCTTTGGCAAAAACAAAGTGCTCACAAATTACCACATAGGTGGTAATCCATTAAGTACAGAAGAAGTAATTAGGGACCTGGGGATCCAAGTTGATAGCAATCTCTCATTTGAAAACCACATGGCCAAAGTGGTTAGAAAAACATTTTATATAGACCACCTAATCATGAAGGGATTCACATCTAGATCAGGGGAGGTCATCGTGCCTCTTTACTCATCCCTCATCAGGCCCATAATTGAGTACAATGCCCCTTTTGGAATGTACCTTACCAGACACCTGCAACAACTGGAAAGACCCCAAAAGTACCTCACCAAGAGGATCAAAGGGCTCAAACAGATGCCATATGCTGCCCAGTTAAAGAAACTCCAGCTCTACTCAGTGGCATACTGTCTGCTCAGAGGTGATCTGTGCCTGACATATAAAGCCATGTCCAACCCGGAATTAATGGACATGCTGCACCTCAGAAAATCCAAATCCCATCGAGCTACGCGCTCGAGAGACTTGAACCTCAGCACTGAAATAAAAAGGACATGCTGGAGGGACAGATTCATAACCCAGAGGCTCCCTTCACTCTGGAATAAAATCCCATTCCAGGTTAGGAAGAGTCCCTCATTGACTTTCTTCAAGAGGAACCTTGATGAGTGGATGGGAGATCGTAGGTTTACCCCGGGTATCACTTCTGTGTCACTGTTAGACAGAGGCACAGTATACTAACCTCGAAAAAGGGCATAGCAAAATTCATTTAAAATGGGTGGCGAAAGCCAAGCACACTCTGGCTAGGCTTATAAATGCCCTAGGTCAGATAGCCTAGTATGAACCTATGAACCTAATCTACAGTTATAAAAGCCAGCACTAAACTCCTGGAATCTGGCAATCTTCATTTAATGTCCAAATTCAAGACAGCAACATAACAACTGTACACCAACATGGTTGTACAGGTTTCGGTAAATCCTTCATCAGCAACCAAACACGATGTACAAAATAAAGACAAAAACTAACTTCCTGTCTTGCAACTTATATAAACTTCATATAGGAAGCATGGAGTGCCCTCTAGTGCATCAATAAAATAGTGCACTAGTTCAAAAATACATGAAATGTGTTACAAATGAACCCAGTTGTCCCAATTATATAAATGAGTATATAAACCCAAATATAACAACAAAAATATAACAACAACTATATGAATTGGATGCCTCAAAAATGATCATTCAAGCCAGAGGAAAAAGAGTCCCTAGTTTGATGATCCACATTTTCTCTTTATAAGTGAGCTTATCATGTAGAACATGGGATTGTACATGTCTGTCCTTGATGTGATCAATGACCATAAAACAAAAATTGCCCGTAGGGTGTTTAGAAATGTGTTTATATAATGAACTGGACCCCTTTTTATTTTTAATATCACTAAGATGTTCCCCTATCCTAACTTTAAAAGGACGGGAAGTTTGTCCAACATAGAAAGCGTGACAATTGCACTAGGCCAAATAAATCACCCAAGATGTACTGCAATTGGCAAAACATAATATATCATAAACTTGTGGACAATTTTGTGAAGAAAAAGTCAGACATTTCAACACCCTAGGGCAGTAGGTACAATGACCACATGGATAGCATCCAAAAACAGGGTCTGTAAAAAGGTGAGCTTGAGTAATGGAACATGTATCTCTGTAATAAT
>NC_056736.1:561179960-561254960 GCF_019279795.1 Protopterus annectens
GATTTATTGCTGGTCTTATAATGTAGTAAATCTTCATGTTTCATACTATCAACAATATGTTTGGTGTGTACAAGATGACCCATTTTGTATCCACGGTCGTGAAATCTGTGTACAATATCATCCCTGAAACGTGTGTATGTGTCTTGATCAGAACAAATGCATTTAACATGCATGAACTGAGATTTGGGAATGTTTTTGCAAATGTGTGGGGTATGAAAGCTGGAGGCATAGAGTAGTGAGTTATTTTCGGGGAATTTACGGTGAATTTCTGTAGACAGCGTATGATCAGATGTATGGCACCCCAAAACATCTAAAAAAAATATTTTATTTTTATCACAGCTGACAGAACATTCGATTACCCATTTATTATCATTCAAATAAGTAATAAATTCTGAGAGATATTCACCATTGGACCTCCATACCAACCAGCAATCATCTAAGTACCTACGCCAGATGTCCATCTCATCAATATAAATATTGTGAGACCTGTCATAAATGACCTGTTCTTCAAAATACGCCTTGAACAAATCCACATATATGGGTGCAAAAGAAGCCCCCATGGCTGTCCCCTTCGTTTGCAAGTAACATTTTCCCTTGTAGAAAAACACATTCTTAGTCAGTACATGTTCCGTCAAACACAACAAAAGAGTGTTGAAACCTGGCCTATATAGTTCTGTCTTATTGAGCCAATATTCCAAAGCTTCCAAACCAGCCCAGTGTGGTATGTTCGTATAATGATTTAACATCTAAGGTGCAAAGTAACCAGTCTGTCTCAAGTTGTATGTCTGAAATGATTTGCAGGAATTCAGTAGTGTCCCTGATCCTAGCTCGGCCACATTGTAAAAGGGGCTGTAAATGTTTGGTTAGAAACAGAGATAATGGCTCGGTTAATGAATTTTTGCCGGAGACAATGGGTCTGCCTGGGGGGTTGTGAAGATCCTTATGGATTTTAGGTAGAAAGCATATGTATTGTGGGCAGGGATTGGTGATGGTGAGTTGGAACTGTGTATTTTTCGTAATGATCCCCTCTTCAACAGCTGACATCAGGAAAGAATCAATCTGTTTTTTAAAAATAGGTGTGGGATCGATAGATAATTCAGAATAGTAACGTGCATTGGATAATTGGCTGAATGTTTCATGATCATATTGTGAAACATCCTGAACAACAATTGAACCTCCTTTATCAGCACCAGTAATGACCAACTCATGATTGTTGGCTAGATTAGTGATGTTATCCATACATGTTTTAGACACATTGTTTGATAAAGGTGGAATGGATCTTGAATGAAAATGAAGTTCTTTTAACATAGCTTGTTGAAACATGGAAACATGGTGATTCATGGGTGGCATGAAGAAAGATCTGTGGTATTTGAATTCATCAGAGATCTTTGATGGTTGTTGATCCTGAAAAATAGTTTTAAATTAAGAGTTCTACAAAATGAAATAATATCCTGAGCAAAACTTTATTCTGAAACAAAAAAGCCAGGGATGAAAGATAATCCTTTATTCAAAATCTCAATTTCAGAGGAGGAGAGGACATGTGATGAAATGTTAGTAATATTTACATTATTCACTTTGTCACAAACATCTGTAATAGAGTTTCCATATTGTCTACAGCCTTTATGTTTTCTGCCCCCCCTCCTCCTATGTGTAAACCCTGCGTGATTGTAGAATTCCTTCTTTTTAATGCTGGTGAGCCTGTGGCACCCCCTGAGTCAGTATCTGGACCAAAAGAGGAATAATCATCAGCTGAAGTATCAGTATTTGGAGGTGTACCTTTTTTAAGAATAGATTTTGTCCGTTTCCTTTTAGGAGTGGTCCGGTTTTGGGCAATTGAAAAAGGTACACCTCCAAATACTGATACTTCAGCTGATGATTATTCCTCTTTTGGTCCAGATACTGACTCAGGGGGTGCCACAGGCTCACCAGCATTAAAAAGAAGGAATTCTACAATCACGCAGGGTTTACACATAGGAGGAAGGGGGGCAGAAAATATAAAGGCTGTAGACAATATGGAAACTCTATTACAGATGTTTGTGACAAAGTGAATAATGTAAATATTACTAACATTTCATCACATGTCCTCTCCTCCTCTGAAATTGAGATTTTGAATAAAGGATTATCTTTCATCCCTGGCTTTTTTGTTTCAGAAGAAAGTTTTGCTCAGGATATTATTTCATTTTGTAGAACTCTTAATTTAAAACTATTTTTCAGGATCAACAACCATCAAAGATCTCTGATGAATTCAAATACCACAGATCTTTCTTCATGCCACCCATGAATCACCATGTTTCCATGTTTCAACAAACTATGTTAAAAGAACTTAATTTTCATTCAAGATCCATTCCGCCTTTATAAAACAATGTGTCTAAAACATGTATGGATAACATCACTAATCTAGCCAACAATCATGAGTTGGTCATTATTGGTGCTGATAAAGGAGGTTCAATTGTTGTTCAGGATGTTTCACAATATGATCATGAAGCATTCAGCCAATTATCCAATGCACGTTACTATTCTGAATTCATAGGTTCATAGGTTCATACTAAGCTATCTGCCCTAGGGCATTTATAAGCCTAGCCAGAATGTGTTTGGCTTTCGCCACCCATTTTAAATTTATTTTGCTATGCCCTTTTTCGAGGTTAGTATACTGTGCATCTGTCTAACAGTGACACAGAAGTGATACCCGAGGTAAACCTACGATCTCCCATCCACTCATCAAGATTCCTCTTGAATAGAGTCAATGTGGGACTCTGACTAACCTGGACTGGGATTTTATTCCAGAGTGAAGGGAGCCTCTGGGTTATGAATCTGTCCCTCCAGCATGTCCTATTTATTTCAGTGCTGAGGTTCAAGTCTCTCGTGCGCGTAGCTCGATGGGATTTGGATTTTCTGAGGTGCAGCATGTCCATTAATTCTGGGTTGGACATGGCTTTATACGTCAGGCACAGATCGCCTCTGAACAGGCGGTATGCCACTGAGTAGAGCTGGAGTTTCTTTAACTGGGCAGCATATGGCATCTGTTTGAGCCCTTTGATCCTCTTGGTGAGGTACTTTTGGGGTCTTTCCAGTTGCTGCAGGTGTCTGGTAAGGTACATCCCAAAAGGGCATTGTACTCAATTATGGGCCTGATGAGGGATGAGTAAAGAGGCACGATGACCTCCCTGATCTAGATGTGAATCCCTTCATGATTAGGTGGGCTATATAAAATGTTTTTCTAACCACTTTGGCCACGTGGTTGTCAAATGAGAGATTGCTATCAACTTGGGTCCCCAGGTCCCTAATTACTTCTTCTGTACTTAATGGATTACCACCTACGTGGTAATTTGTGGGCACTTTGTTTTTGCCAAAGGGGATGACTATACACTTTTTGGCATTTAGCTTGAGGCCATGGCTCTGGCACCAGTTGTCTGTTTCTATGAGGACCTTTTGGAGGATGCTTGTGTCGGCTGGAGAGTCGATTATGGCACCCAGTTTGCAGTCATCTGCGAACTTGGTCAGCCACAGTCCTTCCATGTTGGCCTGTACCTCCGAGAAATATATACCGAACAAGAGAGGTCCCAGGACTGAGCCTTGTGGGACACCACTTGTAACTGGTTTGGAGTCTGACATGGCTCCAGCAAGTCTAACCATGTGGGTTCTGTTCTTGAGCCAGTTTGCAATCCATCTAGTGACATAGGGGTTTATATTTAAGCTGGTGAGCTTATCTATAATGCCAGTGGGGTATTGTATCAAAGGCTTTTGTGAGGTCCAGGTAGGCTGTGTGGACCACCTTCCCCTCGTCAATGGCCTTGGTGACTGTTTCAAAGAAATCAACCAGGTTTAAGAGGCAGGATCTGCCCTTAACAAAGCTGAACTGGGTAGGATCCAGTGTCTGTAGGTCCCCAATATCTTTATTTATGAGGTCCATGATGATCCTTTCCATAGCTTTGCAGACCAAGCTAGTCAGGCTTATGGGGCGATAGTTTCCAGGATCCGTTGAGGCACCACCTTTATGGAGAGGGACTACTGTTGCTGTACGCCACTCTTTGGGCACATATCCTGTAGTAAGGCTGAGACTGAACAGTAGTTTTATGTTTGGGTTTAGCTCTTCTTGGAGTTCATGTAGGGCGCAGCCGGGACACCGTCTGGTCCCATTGATGCTGTGTTTTTGCTTTGGAGAGGCGGCTCTTACCTGAGCATCTGAGATGTCAGGGGCAGCACTCTGCTGGGATAGATATTTGCCCTTTTGGTGGGGAGGGAGTTTGCTGAACCTGTCAGCTAGGATGTTGGCAATGTCTGTGGGTTCAGTGTATTTTTTGTCATTTTGGACTAATTCTGAGCATATCTGGGAATTACCACCCAGGTTCCTAACATAACTAAAGAAAGCCTTGTGATTATCCTTAGTGTCCTGTGCAATTTTTCTCTCGAAGCTGGCCTTAGACAATTTTATGAGTGCCCGTAGTTTTTTGCTAATACTGATCAGTGATGCCTTCCCTTTTTGGGATTTTGCTCTATCATTTAGTAGCTTCTATTGTATAGTTTGTTTATGGCTGGGGTCCACCAGACAGGACGTCTGCCTTTGGAGGATTGGGTCTTGGCTTTATTTGGGATCGCATGATCCATGCATTCCTGAAGGTGTTCATAGAATGCGTTTATAAAGGATTCTGCGGTCTGGGCTGTATTTTCCACAGGCCCGGGGGCTTTGAAGGATTCCACCTCGGTTTTGAGGAGAGTGAAATTTGCTTTAGAGAAGTTTTTCACTGTGGTTTTCTGGGCAGGGGGTGGGGTCGGGATGTGAATATCCAGTGAGATTAGTTTATGGTCTGATCTTACCAGTGAGGGATACACTTCTGGTCTGGAGCATAGAGTCCCCATGTTGGTGATGATCAGGTCCAGTATGTTTTCCCCTCTTGTGGGAGTGGTAACAAGTTGTTCCATAGCATTTGAGTTTATAAATTCTAGGAATCTTTGGGCTAGGGTGTTGGAGCTAGAGTAATGCTCCCAGTCTATGTTTGGGTAGTTGAAGTCGCCCAATATAATGGTGTTTGGAGAAACCTTCATATTTTCCATTGTTCTCAAGAAGGCCGAGTGGGGTTCCTGGGTTTGGGAGGGTGGTCTGTAGCAGGCTATAAACTGGAAGGCAGTTTTACCCACTGTTAGTTGCACATGGATAGTCTCTGATGCTTCGTGCTTTGCCACCAACCTGGAGGTGTGGGTATCTTTGATGAATATCGATACTCCCCCTCCTTTTGTGGTTCGATCCAAGTTTTGGGGCCGAAAAGCATGGTATGAGGTATAACCTGGTAGTGCTGGGGTGCTCTCGGGAGCCCTGAACCAGGTTTCTGTTACTGCACAGATATCGATGTTCTCCATGCTAAGGAGAGTTTCGAGTGCGTGCATCTTGAGGTTTAGACTTCTGGCGTTGAGTAGCATTACTCTTAGTTTCTTATCCCTTGTGATACCTATGGTGCGTTTAATGCGTTTAATACGCGTGAACTGAGATTATCTAGATTAACTATCGATCCCACACCTATTTTTAAAAAACAGACTGATTCTTTCCTGATGTCAGCTGTTGAAGAGGGGATCATTACGAAAAATACACAGTTCCAACTCACCAACACCAATCCCTGCCCACAATACATATACTTTCTACCTAAAATCCATAAGGATCTTCACAACCCCCCAGGCAGACCCATTGTTTCTGGCAAAAATTAATTAACTGAGCCATTATCTCTGTTTCTAACCAAACATTTACAGCCCCTATTACAATGTGTCCGAGCTAGGATCAGGGACACTACTGAATTCCTGCAAATCATTTCAGACACACAACTTGAGCCAGACTGGTTACTTTGCACCTTAGATGCTAAATCATTATATACGAACATACCACACAGGGGTGGTTTGGAAGCTTTGGAATATTGGCTCAATACGACAGAACTCTATAGGCCAGGTTTCAACACTCTTTTGTTGTGTTTGACGGAACATGTACTGACTAAGAATGTGTTTTTCTACAAGGGAAAATGTTACTTGCAAAAGAAGGGGACAGCCATGGGGACTTCTTTCGCAACCATATACGCGGATTTGTTCATGGCGTATTTTGAAGAACAGGTCATTTATGACAGGTCTCACAATATTTATATTGATGAGATGGACATCTGGCGTAGGTACTTAGATGATTGCTGGTTGGTATGGAGGTCCGATAGTGAATATCTCTCAGAATTTATCACTTATTTGAATGATAATAAATGGGGAATCAAATTTTCTGTCAGCTGTGATAAAAATAAAATAATTTTTTTAGATGTTTTGGTTTGCCGTACATCTGATCATACACTGTCTACAGAAATTCACTGTAAATTCCCCGAAAATAATTCACTACTCCATGCCTCCAGCTTCTATCCCCCACACGTTTGCAAAAACATTCCCAAATCTCAGTTCACGCGTATTGAACGCATTTGTTCTGATCAAGACACATACACACATTTCAGGGATGATCTTGTACACAGATTTCACAACCGTGGATACAAAATGGGTCATCTTGTACACACCAAACATATTGTTGATAGTATGAAACGTGAAGATTTACTACATTATAAGACCAGCAATAAATCCAACTCCGAACCTCCCAGATTCATCACCACTTATGGACGTAACACCAATACATTGATCAATATGGTCCAACATAATTGGAATATATTAACATGTGAACCCAAACTTTAGGAAATCCATGGTGATAGATGTTCATTTTCTTTTCGTAAAGGCAAAAATTTATCTGCTTTCTTTAATCATTTTAAACACTGTGATGCCAAAACCACTCACACTATACAAACTACATTATCAGGTGAACCTTTATTTGGATGCTTTCCTTGCGGACACTGCACATATTGTACCAAGTTACTTAAAACTAAAAATTTTACCAGCCAAAATACCCCAGAGGTGTATAATATAAAATTCTTTGCCAATTGCTCCTCCGACTGGGTAATTTACTTGGCCAAGTGCAACTGTTCTGCATTTTATGTTGTTCAAACTTCAAGACCATTGAAACTACGTATATCTGAGCATCTCAGCGACATTAGGAATAAGAGGGAAACAAATGCCTTATATAAACATTCTTTAAATCATCATAATGCATGTTTCAGTTTTATCATTATTGATAAAATTTTGAGATCTAGAAACAATAAATTAGATTGGCATGATTTATTGAATTCAATGGAGAAAAAATGGATTATTAAACTTGGTGGGCTCTTTAAGCCTGGTCTCAATGAACATTTGTAATGAATCACATGATTCAAGGAATTTCTTATAAATAGGTTCATTTTTTTGTATTTTATTCAAACACTGAAGAAGGCTCTGTAAAGTAATTTCTGAAACTGGTCTGTCTAATAGAATCTAATACTTTTATTAAAGTATTTTTCTTTATTTCAACATGCCTTGTTTGCTGGTCCATTTTTGTCTTGTAGGCTTGTATAGGCCCTAGGGCTGATAGGTTAGTACCAACTTATGAACCTATTTGTGTGTATGTGAGTGTTTTTGGAAGTGTTAGGTGTGGGATAGGGTGAGTAAGTAAGAGTATGAGTGTGTAAGTGTTGAAAGTGGTGGTGTATGTGCATTTGTGATGTATGTGTGTGCGAGGGGACTGTAGTGTGTAGTGGTGAGTTTACTGTCTTTTTCTGTTTGGTGCGACCTCGGAGTTAGGTATATGTAAGTAGCGGGGGTGTGGGGTCGGGAGCAGTAGGGTAGGTTTATTTATTTGTATTGTGTTTGTTTGTGTTTTGCTTGCTTGTTTTAATGTGGGGAGGCTGGTGTATGTGTTGTGTGGTGTATGGTGTGTTTACGTTCGATGTTTTGCATTTCATGGTTTTCGGGTTTCTGTGTTTTGGTTTTTCAGCTTCATAGTCTCGAGATACTGAAATTCAATATTTCAGTATTTTGAGATTATAAAGTGAATCTATATATATATATATATATATATATATATATATATAGTATACACATATTTTCATATATATATATATATATATATATATATATATATATATATATAAAACATAGAGAATATTACATAACTACAAGATTGGGATTCGAGACGGGAAAGACAGTTTAAAAAGGAACAATGGGAATAAGTTTGTAAGGCTGCCATGTAGGCAGCAAACTCCAGAAGGTTTAGGATTTTTGCTTAGAAGTGTTTGCATAGGTGTTTTTTATCCCCCAAGTAGACTTATGATTATTTTTCTTCAGGTAGATTGCAAATGCTGGATGTCTGATGGGGAAGGGAGAAGTAAATTGGATTATGTTTTTTGGGAATATAAAGAGTTGTCAAATTTTTAAAATTGTATACACAGTATTTTGGCAAAAATGTTGGGAGAACAACTAGTTGTAACTAGGGAAATTATTAGTTTGAGCTTGATATAGGATCTGAATTATCTACACATAGTAAGGCCTTACTAAATTTAATGCAGTGCCTGGAGTACCTTGATTGTTCTCCAATATCAGGAAGAAACAAAAAATGTAGGTGGTTCATTAGCATGAGACCTGATCTAAACAACTGTTAAGCACCCCCTAAATACTGTTAAGATCATTTCTCACACCTATTACTGATAGTGCTGGCCTGCAAATGACAGCAGAAGAGGTTACAACAGCTTCTTTTCTGCTTGCTGTCTATTTCTGTAATCTGACCCTAACTTTATTTAAAAGTGTTTCAGTGATGTGTCTGTCTATTTGACAGCACTCACTAAATGCCTTACTGGCTTTAAAAGCCAGCAAAACACTGTGCACTTTTATTTATTTATTTAATGTAATGAATAGTAGATGTAGAAAATAACTCTCCATTTGCTACAAAGAATTATGATCATATCTACAATCGTAACCAAATATTATGTGTTCTAGACATAGATGCCAAGATTCACCTCTCAAGCTTCGCTCTTCACTAGATCCAGGGCATTCATATCTCAAACACAGATCATAATCTTCTATGTTTGCCCATAAGTAGTTATTTGAAAATGGAAATCAAAATCTATTTCCAACATAAAGGCAACTATAGATATTGTAAAGCAGATAAAAGAACTGGAGGTGGAATCTTCAGAAAAGGAAAGGACCAAATTATGTAGAAATAAATGGAAATTGTATGAATAAAGCATGCAGAATAATATTCAAGAGGAAGAGTGAGGTTTAAGGGAATGCAGGAATTGAACAACTTGCATACCAGTGTGAATGAAAATTGTTAAAAATAAAATCCTTGGGACTTGGAACTTATGAGTAAGGGTACGGCATCCAGGCAGAAATAGGTTATAGTACAACTCTACTTGGCTCCTATCAGATCCATCATTGAGTACAATGCGCCTTTCGTCATGTACCTGTCTAGGCATATGCAACAGTTAAAATGTCCACAGAGGTTCCCCACCAAGAGAATCCAGGGTATTGAGACATTTTCCTGTAGATCAACATAGACCTCTGTGTCTACACTCAGTATTCTACAGGTTGTTGACAGGCGATCTGTGCTTGGCATATAAAGCATCCTTAGATCCAGCCTTGATGGAGCTTTTGCATATCCACAAAATAAGCAGCACCAGAAACACTAGATCCAGGGATTTGAACTTTGTTTGTAGCATTAACAGAACATGCTGGTGAGACAAATATGTGTCTTAAAGAATCCCCGTGCTCTGAACTAGGCTCCTCATCTATGTGAAGCACAGATTATCCCTAACCTTATTCAACTGTAACTTTGCCCATTGGATGGAAAATCATAAATTCATCCTCAGGCTGGCCCCATGTCTCTTGTATACATTAGGGCTGACAGTAAAAATTCCCTAACTAAAATCTCCCTCCTCCCCATAACTTTCCAGCAACCTCCTAACTAACATGGCCCCTTAACAAACATTCCCTCCAATTAAGATCCACATGTTACAAGGGGATGCAATTGGGTTGGGTTGCATGGCTAGGCTGAAAAAGGCCCTGGTGGTCATTAGCCTAGTATACACCTATGAATCTATGCTAATGAGTTCTTCAAGGCTTGAACTCTGGTTTGCTTCTGTTGCTAAGAGAGGATTTAAAGGTGTTGTAAGAATGCTGGGGTGAGCTGCGTTATGACTCAAAAAAGGTATAAGAAAGCTAATAAAAGCCTCTTAACTCTGGCCAAGCCTGTGTATGGAGCCATTTCTATTGGATCACCACATTCAGAGGTTGAGACAGCTTTCAATGGTGTGATGTAGATTACTGATAAAAAAGTCTGATCTGCTGCTAGCTGAGATACAAAAGCTAGATGAACACTATGTTAGCAGAGCACACCATAAGGGCTGACTCCAAGTCGCAGGACATTGAAGAGGCATCGTCAGAACAGTTGGATACACTAGCAACTATAGTAACCAAACTGCTGATCTGAAGCAGTATGTGGAGTGGCTTATCCTTAGGCTGGAAAATATGGAAGCCAAGATAATTGACCTAGAAGATCACAGTTGCATGAAGAACTTATGGTTTGTTGGATTCCCAAAACAGCTATCATAAATAAAGAGTTACAAGGTTTTCATGGGGCAAAGACTGGTTAAATGGACAGGTATTCCATCTTCAGAAATATGTATTGAAAGAGCACACTGAGTATATATTCCAGTGAATTTATTGGGCTCTAGAACCAGGTCAATACAGGAAAAGTTTGCTACCTATTCATTAAAGAAGAAGATTCTCTCTGTTCTTTGGGCACCAGGGAATGGGTCAAATACTCAAATCAAAGGATTTATGTTGATAATGACTAAACACCTGAAACCAGAATTTGTAGAGCAGCCTATCAACCTGCTATTCTGGTACATTTCTGGAAATTCTGTTTATTATATTCAGCAGGGCTGCCAGGTGGTCCCTAATGAATTCCATAGATCAGAGAATGCCATGATTAAACTGGAACAGTCTTCAGCAACAGGGTCAATGCATGCACGTACATCTGCAGGCCTGCTTCAACATGGGTCAAAAACAGAATGTCTCTCACAACCCAAGAGAGGATTAGCAAATGGACCAGTATCAGTCTCGGTTTTGTACCAAAAATCTGCTTTGAGCCCTAAGGTTGGGAATATCCCTCCTGTAACAGAACAAAGTCCAGAATTAAGCTACTGGTATAAACATCAGCTGGGTCTCAATACTTGTCATTTTTGTTGGACTCGTGGCTGTACTTGGTTCCTTTAATTGGCTTGCAATAGTTTGGGACATTTATAGACATTATTTGGCTTTTATTATGATGATCAGTGAATTTGTATAGTTGGTATCTATAGTTCTCTTATTTATTTCTCAATCTTCTCTGTTTTAAGTGTTTGGTTTGCCAGTTCAGGATCTAAATTAGATATTAGGGGCAGGGCTAAGTTTATTTTATTGAGAAAACTTAATGTGGGCTGCACTCTGGATTGCATTAACCTGCACGATCATATGGGTATGTCTCATTATGTCACTGCCTTAAGTCGGGGTGTTTCCTTTCTCCTTGGAAGCACACAATTTATTTTTTATAAATAGTTACTCTGGGGAGGGCTGTTGTTGTTGCTGATCTTGTTTTTTTATCTTGTATTATACAGTGTTTGGAGGTAATTACTCATAAGTTTTTTGGATAACTAATCACTTATTGGGGGCAAAGCTCATATGTGGTCTCTTGCCTATTTACGCTTTTTAGCTTAGATCTCCCATATTTGATCATATTTTTAAAAGATGGTTCAGTTAAGTATATCTTCCTGGAATAACATAAAAGAGTCTTTAGACAAAACGGAGAACAGCAAACAGCATACAAAGAAAAAATCCACTCAAAAAAACTTCACTGAACAGCCTTTAATTTACCAGAAAACACAATCGCTTATTCAGTAAGCGCTTTCGTCTTGTAAAAGACTTCCTCAGACTGAATAACAAATCCATTTACTCTGCTAATATTTAAGCAAGCATCAACTTAATTACACAATTGATCGATTAATTAATTAATTAGCAATCTAAATTAATTAAAAATTGCAATCAACATTAAAAGCAACACCTGAATTTAAAAATGGCACAAGCAAATCTTTTGAAACAAACACATGCAATTCGATATGCACTGCCCTAAAAATAATATTTTTACCCCAATTTGTAACAAACACATTTAATGTTTCAACCTTCTTCTTTTAAGGTATACCTTAAAATTCTCTTTATCATTAAGTCCAGGGGGATAACTAGCATTTAATTTTAAAATCCAGCAATATTCCTTCCACTTTAGCTCATCTTCAGCTGCAAACTTATTGTTAAAATTAGGAACTTTATCTAATAACATAAATTTAGGACTGCCTAAGCAATCTGTGTTCTTATAGTGCTTACCCCATGCATTAATAGTTTCTTTCTTCTGCACTGCATATAAATGTTCCCTAATTATTTTATGAAGCTCCCTGATAGTCATACCTGCATAAAAAGAGGTACATTGTAAGCACACGGATAAATATACTACAAACTTCATCTTGCAAATATTTTCATTGAATATATGTAGTATAATATTATTAATATTTATTTCTGTGGGCCCTTTATATATGAACCTACAATATTCACAGTCAAGACATCTAACTACAACTTCTTTTGTTTCATTAATATATTTAATTTTATCTTATATGCGAAAATTTCATTCTGATTTCTTGTTGTTACAGGAAACACATTTTCTGACCAGCAGGAGTATTCCAAATTATGGGTAAAGGATACATGGAGACTTTTTCTTATTATCTGTGGAGGGGGGGACTATGATCCTTATCCCTAGATTTCCCCCATTTGATATTATATCTTGTGTTTCTGACTCTGAAGGTAAGTTTGTCAGGGTGAAAGAATTACTTTTCAGGCATGCTATTTACCGTTTTCATATACCTCCCAGTAGGAACAACTAACTTTGAGTTGGCACAGATGATCAGATACTATTTTTTACAGAATGGTGTTGTTCTTTGAGATGGGGATTGGAACACAATCTGCTCAGGTACTGAAGTGATGTTGGGCCCATGAGTTAATCAAATCCCTCCTTTAGGAAGATGTATAAACAGGCACTTTAAATCTTTTGGGATGAAGAAAGTACATGCATTGCTTAGTTTACCCAATAATATTTTCATCTGTCTTTCATGTGGTTTCTCCACATTCTTACGCTGGATAAGATATTTATCCCAACTGGACACCAACATTTCCTAGGATGGTTAGAATATTCCTCTCTTGTGCTATCAGACCATACCCTTTTGCTCCTGTCTCTTAATATTTCTTGTGGAAGAGTGGACAGACATTAAAAACTAAACCTTTTTTTTGTTGTTGTTTTTTTTTTGAGGGCTGCAATTTGAACAGTATGTTCAGGCAAGTGTGATTCATTCTTGGTGGGACATGGGAGGTATGGTGGATTCTAGAGTAAAGGGGTGGGACACTTTTAAAAGAGACTTGCTAACACATTACATTATTATCTGAAATCAAAATATAATGAGGTGCAAAGTAAGCAGAAGTGTTTAACATAACAAGTCTTACTCACTCAAAATAGAATGATGGCTATAATCCAGTGAAGGAGATAGCTTATTGACACTGTAGAATAATTTTATTGAGTCATTAGATTATAAAATAGGTATGATGTACAGGATGATTCAGAAGAGGTTATGTAATATGTCTTTAGAATCCCTGAAGTATCTAGCTATGAGACTAAGAAATCAAAATGTTACCAAAATGATCAATAGAATTAAAAACACATGATCAGATCACACAATTAGTTCATCTGTAGAGATTCTAGAGGAATTTGTTATATACTGGGAGAGCTTGTATAGCACCAAGAATGATCCCCCCAGCCTAGGAGGGAGGCGTTAAATTTCTTATCTTCGCTCACCCTACCTGAAGCACAGAAAGAACCCCTCCTTTTACCAGTTACACCACTGGAGGTAGAAGAAGTGTACAGGATATCTACAGGTAACCCCCCTGGCTCAGATGAGTTAACCCTAGAAACATATACTAATACAATGACTAATTATTTTTCAAGTCTTTGCTAACTTGGTGAATTCTGTTATTCAGTCTATGGAGATTCCCTCCTCTTGGGGAACAGTTTTTTATCTCTGTGACACCCCAGCACTGGCCCAGTAATCAAGGAGCCACAATCCTTACCACTGGCAACAGTGAGGGACGTACACAGTGGGAGGATGACAAGTACACACACAGTAATGTACAATTTCCTTTAAGAGCACACAGAGACCACATTCAGTCTGGAACTTTCTCCAGATCCCCAGTAAGACTCCCCACTGGCACAGCTATAGGGTTGAAATTTCAGTTGAGTGAACAAGCCAAAACATCCAGCACCCTCTCTGTCCAACCAGTGCTTCGTGTCCCTAGCCAAGTAGCTGACATATACACACACACTTTGAGATTTGATTTATACACAAACACACACCTGGGAAAGGCTGGTACAGGTTTATTAGCTATGCACCCTTCTGCCCAGACTATAAGGTAGTTCCAGCTGGCACCAGCAACTACTTATCAACTACTTTTAAGGCCCTTACCAAAGGGTGTCCTATTAATCCAAATGGTAGTCTGACCAAGAGCAATGCTATTTAGGAGTAGCCAGTACAGTATCACCACATACATATGCAAGTACTCTAAGAGCTTAAATATGTCTCACAAATATCAGCCACAAAGATAGGTTTAAATATATTTAATAATAAATAATAAAAGAACAAGAAAATATTCAATAAATCAACACAGTAAATTCAGAGTTCAAAATCACAGGAAATATTTTAAAACAACATTGCAAGACAGTCTCAAATAAAGAAAGAAAACATCCAAGCTATACTTCAGTATATTCTTAACTATATCTAAAAAAAGTTACTATGCCCTAAAAACTTACTTACAGAGCAAGGCAAGTGTAGAATGTGATGATGAGTGGATGTTCTTGCTAGGTCCAAGACAAAATACAAAATGCACAATCTCTCTCTGAGAGAATTCTTAAATTAATATCAAATATTACTGCTTGGTTACCTTTGATGACATCAGTTTTTGTCATCTGACTTCAGTTCCAAGGCTAAACACCCTATTGTAGCATTTGACATCTCCTTGTGAAAAATACATATCTCCCAGATGTTTGCAGATCTTGGAAGTCATAAAACAATAAAACACTTTTACATTGTAAACCTAGTAATTACTTAGCTTTCAAGAAAATACAAAAAAAAACCACTTCTAGCTCTAGACATTGTGTCTGCTACACTGAAACTGAGAGAGAACTTTTATAGCACAATCATAAAGCAATTTAATTTCAATTTATTTTCTTGAAGTTTTGCAAGTTAACCCTTTTATGTTCTAATTTATACTGTTAAAACATACATTTGCACAGGTATATATTTTATATGCATTTGTGTTCTAAGTCAGCAGGGCATGCTGTGGTTACATTTTAGCTCATTACATAACATACAGTTTTGTATAAATCAATATTCACAAATGACATATAATTATTTACAAAATTCCAGATAGCTGGGCTGGCAATATTTCTCTATATCACAATCTCCATGATTCTAAAGGCTAAGAAAGATCCCATACTAACCGCCTCATATCAGCCAATGTCAGTGCTTAATCATGACTATAAACTATTTATAGTGATTATGGTTAACAGAATATTAAAACATGCCAACTAAACCAATTTCGTCATGGGCTGTTTAACACCAGACAATTTGTTGAAAACTTCATTGATCCTTGAACATGCAAATAAAACTTCTAGTCCTCTTCCTTTAACCAGTACAAATGTGGAGAAGGCCTTCAACAGAGTTAATTGGGATTTGCTTCATATTATTTTGGATTGTATGGATTTCCTAATGTTTTTTCTCTACTAGTCTGCAACTTATATAGATGAGTATCTGCCAGAATTAAAATTAATTTTGCTTTATCTAGAGAATTTCAGACTTATAAAGGCACTTCACAGGGTTGCCCCTTGCTTGTTGCCATTGTTATTTGCTTTATATATTGAGCCACTGGCCATTTGTTTGCAAGAACTGAGAATTAAGGGGATACATGCTAGATAATCATTGTTTTAAACTGGCACTATATGCAGATGATCTCCTTCTCTACTTGATATACCCAGAAGAAGATTTGAAATTAGTTTTTTCAGTTGCTCAAAAATGTTGGTAGATTCTCAGGGCACAAAGTAAATGTTTTAAAAACAGATGGAGTTAGAGTTGGTTATGATCCATATTAGCACTAGTACAACAATTCCCATTTCCATCTCTGGAAACAGCATGATGTATTCAGGCCTTCAATTTGCTGTTAATGTTGAAGAAACAATAAGATTAACATATGAAAATATTTTTTGATAACAGTAAAAGGTTACTCACCAGTTGGAAAGATATATATCTAAAATTTTCTCAAAGAATACATGCAATTTTTGTGGTGTATCTTCTCTCATTCTTTATGCAGTGCAAGACATCCCCATTCCCCAGTAGCATTTGGCTAAGAACATTTATGAAAATGATTATGGATTTTGTATGGCAGGGAGGTAAGCATATAGGATCCTAAGAAATCCTATCTTTATCATTGTTTATGGGAAGGGTCGGGTGCTCTAAACTCTGAACTTAATTTACAAGCAGTGTGCATCAAATGAGCAATGTGGGTGATGTTAGATGACTATACAGCTCATTGGAAACACATCCTGTTGTATATGCTAGGTCATCTCAGTAAACAATTTGATTTGACATACTTAAAGCAGCAGAGCAATCACCAGCTTTTCTTTGCCTTGCCATTTGAAGTAGTTTGATACTTGACAGATTATTTATCCCAACATTCTTAATCACACAGTGGAAGGAATTTGCCCCTATAGCAAGTTCTACTAATTAATGTAGATTATTGCCTTAGGTCTGAAATCAGTTAAGATCTTATACAGGACTGCAATTGTGGGTGCAATTTAGCTTAAATAATAATGTAATTTCATGGCAAGATTTTAAGTGGTGGAATGATCTTGATGACTCCCATAAATATCTGATGGAGGAATTAAGAAATTATACAAAAAATAAGACTCCAGAAAAAGACTACCCAGGGATAGTTAAGTGGGATTTAATTTAAAAACAGCATTTCTGGATTAAAAGTTCTATTAATAAGCCATATAAGCTTCTGCTAACTCTAAAGTTGCATAACATGTAATAGTTTTGATTAATATGGGAAATGGATATGGAGGTTCCCATATCCCTTATCCCTTATCATATGGGAAAAGGTTCTATTAATCTCTAAGTATGCAACTAAGTCTAGAAGATTCAGATTTTTCAGCTGGCAATGATAGTTTATATATTTTTACACCCCCAGCTAGACTGTTTTGGATTTTTCCTACCACTTCTTTTATGTGTTTGCATTGTTTTCACCCAGAGCCCACCAACTGGAAGCATGTCTTTTGGATTGTCCATATTATTGAACAAGTTAAAAAAATATTAATTTGTTATACCAAACCTTTGGGTTGGGTTTCCTGTCATACACATTGGCTTTTTACTGGGTTTGATAGAGCATCAAGGATTATCTAAATATCAGGTGACATTATTTATAATGTTTTTAGCTAAGAAATATTATTACTAATAAGTGGAAACTGAGAACCGAACCCCTTCTGTTTTGCTGGATCTCAAAGACTTAATGCTTCAGCTTTGGGTTCTGGAACTTGGATCCCAGCAAAGGCCTAACAATGATTTCTTGTTTAAAAAATGGAAAATAATTTTAAAAATTAGTTTGACACTTGACTTAAGAATAGTAATAACATTGATGGAAATATTGATATAGAAGGAGTTGCTATTGAATTTACGGGTCTTCTACAATCGTATGCAGTGGATGGATATTACTGTTATCTGATTTTATTATGTAATAGTGCTGTTAAATTGATATTACTGTCTTCAATAAACTGTTGATAGTTTAAAAAAAGCATATGAATAATACATTATAATAATGGAAACTATTGTTACAGTTAGTTTTCATTTATGTTAACTTTTGTAATCTCATGTTACAAATTGAGGTGTGATGACTTAATAAACATGTTTAAAAATAAAAACACAAAAAAATGCACGTTTGTGGAAGTTATGCAGCAGAATAGTATGAAAATGAATCTGTGCAGTATGGTCTTCCAGGAAAAGAGTAAAGTGAGTGTTGGACAAATAATTAGTCTCCAGAAACAAATGACTAACAAATTAGTTTTGCTAAATGAAACACTGCTAGCTAATGATGCTTTATTTAGAACTGAATAAACTAAACCAGCAACTAAAATTGTAGAGATACCTGCAAACACCTAGAAAATGTCAGCAAGAGAAATAAAACTGTTTCATCTGTGGGAAGATAGGCAGATTGCAAAAAAAAATGTTTAGGTAGTAATGCTGTACCTAACAAAAATGTGACATTTAGCCAAGTTGCAAGCATTTAGCAGTTAAATGCTGTGCCTTGCAAAAAAGTGATTTCTAAGCAAACTGTGGATAATGAAACTGTACTGATGGAATATGATAAACTAAGTGTTAGAACAGTAGAGAGTCAGCATACAATCTCTGCGCCTCCGCTAAACTAGATTAAACTACAATACTACTGAATACTGAGCTAGCTAAATATACAATAGTGGTGGATAGGAAGGCATTGAAAGGATTACTAGAGTCTGAGAACTCTACAAGCATAAAACCTATGGCAAGAGAAATATGGAAGTGATATGTCTTCATAGAGACAAGAAAGCATATCCTACAGCATATGTAGAAATACAGCAACTGTTGAATGAAATATTACATCCTATTACTTTAGTACATAATCTAATACATGATGTTGTAATAGGTCAAGACTTCCCCCAATTTAAGGGACTATGGAAATTGCAGGAGAAGGAAGCACAGTTAAATACTCGGTGGACTGAATTCACCTAAAGCAAAAATGGGGAGCTGTAGCAACATAACACACTACTAAGGACATGCAATCCTGAATATATTCCTGTTAGGAATGGCGGAGGGAAGCAATAGCAGTCTGGCATACTTTTAAGAATACATAGTTTAGAATATAGTCCTAGAAATGATGGGAGGTGGGCAACAGCAGCCTGACACACTGGTAAAAATGCACACTTCTGATAAATAAAAGGTGATAGGTGTAGAATCTTCAGCAGGAATTAAAATCTGAAGTCAGTCCAGGAAAAAAAGAAAGAAACAAAATGGGCAACCAATACCAAGGAAACCAAAATGCTCAATGAAGTATCACAGAAGAAAAAGTGTCTGGTTCTGGACATGAGAATAAGATCATATGGTAGAATTCTCATATAAACAAACAAGGTTCTGTACCATGTTCTGACCAGCTACAGGTCACCCTCTATGACCAACAAAGCTCACAACTTGTACCTGGACCTACTGGAGGCACTCAAAATCCAACCAAACACTCTATTCATGGGAGACTTTAACTATCCAGCTATAGACTGGGAAATATGCACTGCTTTTAACTGACAGCCACAATGTTTCCTGGACTTTGTCAACACAAATATCATGGACTAGATAGTGTGCACTCCATCCAGTGGCTCAAGCACACTACATTTGGTACTTGTGGATCAGAGTGTGTGTTGTACCTTTAAGAGCCATTCCAGTCCATGGGCACATGCATATAAGTACTGAGCACGTGCAAGCCAGAGTGAAAGCATGTATGTATGTAACAGTCAGTTTGTTAGTTCATTTAAGTTTTATGTTCCTATCCTCCACACTGATTTGTTTGTGTCTAATAAACGACTTAAATGAACACCCAAGCCTCATCATCTTATTTGAATACACAAGATGAGTGATATGGTGTCACAATGGGATCCAAAATAAAACTTGTTCAAAACCTTGAGGCACGCAGTTGGAATTGGAGAAATATACACAAGTAAATCATCCAATGCTCAAACGACTCACAAACAGGCCAGAAAGGTGATTCCAGGTACTAAAACATTTAAAACCAAGTATTCAAAATGTTTAAAATGACTTTCTAGTTAAACTAAATGTTCAAAACTATGAAATATTGATAAAAGTACTCTGAATGCTTAATAAAATGCTTGAAATAACTTCTGAATTGCATAAAATGTATACAAAAGGGAAAATGACCATATTTTTTTACTATGTGCTCCTTTTTCATATTCATTAAAGCTATTCAAAGTATCCAAAGTGTGCAAAGTGTTGGCAAGTTTGTGCAGTATTACAGTACAGTTATTTCACAGAATACAGTCATTTCAAAGCTATTGTTGTACAGATGAATATTTTTCAGGTGCCTGGTGTGTGTTTGAACTTAATTATAAGAGTACTTTTGTTGGCATGGCAGATGGATTTGCAGACCTGGTCCACTTGTATTTGATAATAATTTTGTTGAAAACTGGAGAGTGTTTGAGCAAGAGTATGATATTTTCATACAGGCTGCTTTTCCTGATAAAGATGCACATACAAAGGCATTTATTCTGCTTAATCTAGCTGGTTCAGAAGGTATTGAAAGGGAGCATTCATTTGTGTATGCCCCAGCTATATAGCAAGGGAGGGGGCAGACCGTCATATTGTGGTACCAGCAAGACCCAAGTGCTTAAAACGTAAATTTAGAGAAATGTGCAACCCCCAAACAAATATTACAATGGAAAGGCACTTATTTTACACAACAGATAAAAAACTTGGTGAAACTTGTGCAGTGTATATAAGTGACTTGGGAAATAATGCAAAAAGGTGATTTGAGAGATGAGTTGATAAAAGACAGGCTTGTGTATGGTATTAAAGATGATGCAGTGTGAAAGATTTTGCTTCAAGACCATGATTTAACTTTGAATAAGGCCATAGAGATTTGTCAGATATATATGAGCTCACAGTAAAGCACACAAATATGCTTACAAATGAGAAAAGCATGCTTGCAGTGCCTTCCAGTGCTAATGTTGATAGTATGCAGCACAAGATTAAAAGATATAGGCCTAAAGCTATGGTTACTTCAGCAAAACCAAGAGCAGCTACAGTAAAACCCAGGGCACACTCAGTAGAGCAGAGGGAAGACTCAGCAAAACCTGTGACTAGCCTCATAGTCAACTGTCGTAATTGTGGCGGTAGCCATGAGCCCAAGCAGGAGAAGTGCTTAACTTTTGGTCAGCAGTGTCACATGTTAAAAGTGGAATCATTTCAAAAAGTTCTGTAAATCTAAAAGGGCACATTCGTTTATTAAAAGAGAGCATTCAAAGAGGCTAGTTGATCAACTAGAAAGCTGTGACCCTACTTTTTATGTTGATGGTGTGTCTGTGCTTGGTGAAAAAGTCAATGCAGTAGATCTTTGGGCAAAGAGCGAAGTATTTTGTGCTGTTCTGATTAATTGGAAACCTGTAGAGCTCAAGGCTGATACTGATTCAATGTGCAATGTTATGTCAGCAGAAATGTTTGCTAAGGTAAAAGCTGGTGAGAAGTTTGATCTGGCAAAGTGTGCAAAGCTTGTTGCTTATGGTGCTGAAGAAATTCAGACCAAAGACTAGTAGTGCTTTCATGTTATTCTGCTGGGAGCAGCCATGACTTGCAATTTTACATAGTCAAGAGGACATGCTGTCATTGTTAGGTCTCAGAGGCAGTTTGAAAATGGGACTGCTTTCATTTAATAAGGAAGTCCACAATGTAAGCATGGGTGACCAGGACAATTTCGCACAAACATTTTTTTTCTGTCTATGCTGATCATTTTGAAGACAAGTTAGGGAAACTCAGTTGTGTACTCCATGAAGTTAGACCATTAGGTAAGCCCAGTCATCAGACCAGTGCAGAAAGTTCCAGTAGCCTTGCAGGGTAGGGTCAAAGCTGAGCTAGACAGAATGGTGGGTCTAGGAGTAATTTGACCAACTGAATGGGTATCTTCCATGGTGGTAGCTCATAAGAAAAGCTTCAGATTATATTAGAATATGTACTGATAAAAGAGATTTGAACAAAGCACTAAAACACATTCAATGCGTACAGTTGAAGTAGTTGTTGCACTTATGCCAAATCCCACTGTTTTTCTGTCTTCAATGCAAAAGGTTAATTTTGGCAAATTTTGCTTGACCGAAAATCTTCATTGCTAACCACTTTCAGCACACCACTCATAAAGCACAAATTTTTGAGAATGCCATTTGGGATACATTCTGCCAGTGAAGTCTTTCAATGTGCAATGGAACAAATGTTTTTCTGGCTATCCATGTGCTATAATAGTAGATGATATTCTTGTAGGAGGCAGTGGTGAAGTCAAACATGATAGTAACCTCAGGAAAGTTATGGAACATGCTCATGAAGTGAATCTTAAGCTGAATCCTCAGAAATGCAAATTTAGGCTGCAAGAAGTTACTTATGTGGGTCATTTGTTGTCCAGTTCAGGCTTACAACCAAATCCTTCCAATCAAGCTGCAATTTTTGAGATGCCAGCTCCAGACAATGTAACGACCCTACAACATTTTCTTGGCATGATCAACAATTTGGGCAAGTTCATTCCAGATCTGCATGAGCTTCCAGCACTGCTAAGAGAGCTGACATGCAAACATTTATATAACCTGGTCCTGGTTGGAACAACACCAAAGAGCATTCGATGTCCTGAAACAGAAAATTGCCAGTCCACCCACTTTAACATATTTTGATGTTCACAAACCTGTAACTCTTTCCTGTGATGCCTCAAAGTTTGGCATTGGTGCAGTTATTCTTCAAGAGGGCAGACCAGTAGCCTCTGCATCCATAACTCTAACCCAAAGTGAGATGCAGTATTCTCAGATTGAAAAACAGCTCTTAGCAATTGTGTTTGAATGTTTGAAGTTCCGTGATTATATTTATGGCCAACCTATTCAAATTGAGACTGACCACCAGCCTTTGGTTACTATTTTGAAAAAGCCTATGTACACAGCTCCTGCTAGATTGCAACGCATGATGTTACATTTGCAAAAGTACAATTTTCACTTGGTTTACACAAAAGACAATCTTCTTTATCTTGATGATACTTTATCCAGATCACCTAGGAAAACCACTGAACAGCATGAAAATGAGAAACCTGATTTTGAAATCATGGAATTAGAATTTTTTTCCACATGTCTTGAACTTAGAAGTCTTGCAGCTTCAGATCTAATTCTCCAGAAGCTCAACCACTTTATCAGTCAAAGATGGCCGTCAAAGTAATCTTGTTTACCACTAGATGTGCAGCAGTATTTACCTTACACAGACGAGATTTTGATGGAAGATGGTATCATGAAAGGTCCAAAAGTAATTGTTTCAAAATCCTTACAACAAGACTATATTAAAATATTGCACTGTGGCCACCGAGGAACTGATTCTACCAAAAGAAGGGCAAGGGGACTAGCATTTTGTCCTTCTATGTCAAAAGATATTGACAAAGAACTTTCAGCTTGTTCTGTTTGTAATAGTACTAAACCACATCAACAGAAAGAAGCACTTCAGCTAAGCCAGATTCCTAAACTACCTTGATCAACAGTAGCTACAGATGTTTTCAAAGGGAATGGTCAGCATTACTTGGTGTTAGTAGTCTCTTATTCCAATTGATACAAGATTGACCTACTTCCTAATATCATGTCCAGTACTGCCATTATGAAGTTGAAGAGACATTTTTCTGTCCATGGTAGTCCGCACAAAGTTATTTCTGACAATGGTGCACAATTTACCAGTCAGCAGTTCAAAAGATTTGCAGAAATGTGGGACTTTGCTCATGTCACTAGTAGTTCTGAATACTCACAATCTAATGGCTTGGAGGAACGTGCAGTTCAAAGTGTGAAACAGCTGGTGGAGAAATCTAAGCATGACAATACTAATGTTTTTCTCAATCTCCTAAATCTCAGAAACATTCCTCATGACAATCAACTTGGTTCACCTACCCCGAGGTTAATGTCTAGACCAGGCATGGGCAAACTACGGCCCGGGGGCCACATGCGGCCCGTTAAACGTTTTGATTCGGCCCGCCAAACTTGAAAAAATTTAATAAATTAACCTTGTTAATGTTTTATTTCCCCTGCAATTCTGATGTTTCCTCACTAGATGGCGCACTCTAGATATATTGGCTTTGTTGAGGTGAAGCGTAGGCCTATTACTCCACGTTTGCACTTTACCCTTTGACCCACTGCCCCTCTATGAAGATGAGCGGACCCAAGAAAAGGAAAGTGGACAGAGAATGTCGAGTGTTCAATAAGGAGTGGACAACTAAATATTTTTTCACTGAACACCGATCATCTGCTGTTTGCCTGATATGCCAAGAAACTGTGGCATTTTTTAAAGAATATAATATTAGCCGTCACTTTGCCACAAAGCACGCTAATTATGCTAGCAAGCTCTCAACAAAAGAACGGGAAGCTGCTGCTGAGAAGGTGGCAGCTAATTTGATGGCTCAGCAAAGTTTTTTTCACCGTCAAACTGCCATTCAAGAGTCAAGTACCAAGGCCAGTTTTATGCTTTCATTCAAAATAGCAAAGGCCAGCAAACCACTGTCTGAGGGCGAGTTTTTAAAAGAATGTATGGTAGAGACAGCAGGTATTTTGTGCCCGGAGACCAAAGACAAATTTGAGAAAATCAGTTTATCACAGCGGACAGTGACTCGCCGTGTGGAACTAATAGATGAAGATATCACCAGCAGATTAAACAAAAAGGCGAAGTCATTCACTTTTTATTCTTTAGCACTGAAAAAACAAATTGAATAAAAGGAACAGGACAAGTACATCTGCATCTCCTACCGTTTTTGAAAAAAAAGACAGTCAGGAGGAGAGTGATGGTGATATCCTGAAGGATAATAGAACTTTCAGTGCTTTAAAATAAAATGGTCATTTATTTGATTTTCAGTGTTTAAAGACTCATTTCGAAGTCAGAGATTTTATTGTAATGCTTTTCTTCATTTTCATTGGAAATTAAAGCACATGTTTTCTCCATATCCCAAGATGTGTATTTTTCCCCCAATGAGGTGATGTTTTCAAAGCATGCCATCTATCTGCTCCTGTTCCGGCCCCTTTGTCAAATGTTAGAACTCAATGTGGCCCATGAATCAAAAAGTTTGCCCACCCCTGGTAGACAAACCAAAACCACACTACCAATTGGTAAGAATTTGTTGAGTCCAAGTGCTAAAAACAACAAAGCTGTAAAAGCCCAACCTCTAAAGAGGTGTTTGTCCTAAAAGTCCTACTATGACAAAACCAATAAGCCTCTGAATCCATTAAAAGAAGGAGAGATAGTGAGTATACAGACAGAGAAAGGATTTGATTGAATAGGACTTGTGAAACATTCTTGTGAGAAACTAAGCTTGTACATCATTGAGTCACAAGGGGTGGAATTCAAGCTGAATCGGAAACATTTACTACCGGTGTCCAAGCCAGTGTTACAACATTTTGCCTGTAATGGAGACTCTAATTCTCAGAGTGATTTGTCTAATGTTCCTGTTCCAGAGAACATTTCAGTATCATGCATGTGTGTAACAGTCAGTCAGTTAGTTCATTTAAGTTTTATGTTCCTATCCTCCATCCAGATGTGTTTGTGTGTAATAAATGACTTAAAAGAACACGCAGGCCTCATTGTTTTATTTGAATACACAAGACGAGTGACAGTACTCACCAACATGGATGTGTATTACACCCCCCCACCACCACATGTCATGTCCTCATTGGTGAGGTTGGATCGCAAGCCTGCCTCCACTGAAATAAAAATTAATCCAGAAAACCCAACTAAATTACTAACATTTAGGAACTGATCTAAAGCTAACTACATCATGTTAAGTGACAGTTTGTCAAAATGTAATGCTCCCTCAAACCCTGAGAACACAGATGCCTATGCAGAACTGTACACATAAACCCTATACAAACATGGAAAAGCCACAAATAATGGGGGGACAAAGGCCAAAATTAGGGACACATTTTAAATATTGCCCTTAGATACTTAGAAAGTTGATAGACTAATAGTTTTTCTTTAGTATGAATTTTCTGAAGGATATGAAGTCTGAAACTCAACTGTTTGCCATTATTTTCTGACTTCATTCTTCAATAATTTGCTAGTGATTTGCCAGAAAACCACAATTTTATAAGAAACAGGCCAAAAATATGAGGTAATAATCTGGACATTCTGCAAAAATTTGGACAGTTGGGAAGTATGTGAAGTATGCCCAGATCTAACATCAAAAACAGACCCCAGTGGAGGATCCTAACCTTAGCAGGATATCTAACAAAAGAAAAAAGTCATGGCCAAAATCAGAAAGAGCAACTGTTACAGAGTCAACTGTCTACAGTAAAAAAGAAGTCCAACGGATCACTGAAGACTTAACCACACAGAGTTTATTCAAAAAGTAAACGTAAAGCGCTTTTCGTCGCTCAATGTTTGAGCAACTTCTTCAGACATATATATATATATATATATATATATATATATATATATATATAACTTTTTTTGGATTTACTATTTGCGAGTTGATTATGTGTTTTTAGACATATATATATATATATATATATACTTTTAATTGTGCATATATATTTTTAATACACATTATTTGCTGCTTTATGCTGTTATGTAACTCCATCACTTTAAACTGTAATTGATGCATAATCAAGTGGTTCTAGTGACGCGAGTATATATAAATAATTAATTAGACAAGGTGATTAATGTCTGAAGAAGTTGCTCAAACATTGAGCGACGAAAAGCGCTTTACGTTTACTTTTTGAATAAACTCTGTGTGGTTAAGTCTTCAGTGATCCGTTGGACTTCTTTTTTACTGTAGACCTGGTTTGTTTTTTAGTACCTAGTTTGTTTCCTGTGACAGAGTCAACTGTCATCTGATTCAACTAAACAAGAAACAAAGAGGTCTAATAATGTCCAACAAGGCCAATTATGAGGTCAGGACAGCTTCTCAGACTACGGATAATCAGAAAGCCTTCTTCAACTATGTCAGAAACCTTAAAGGTAGCACTCAGCAGTGGGCAGAACTGATGGCAAATGGCACAACCTTCATTGACCAGGGTGACATAGCAAATCTTCTAGCTGATAAATTTAGCTCTAAATTCACCCCACACACACGCACACACACACACACACCTCCCTCTGAAATCCCTTCTAGCATATCCCCCCAACTATCAAGAGGGAGAATGTCCTTACACTGCTAGGTAAGGCCAAAAACACTGCTTCAACAGGCATTAAAAAATATCCCTGGTTTCTCCTAAATAGCCTGAAACATGACTTAACAGAACCACTAGAGGCACTGTTCAACTATCGCCTCAAAACAGGTTACGTACTGAGTGATTATACGGATGTAACAGTCATTCCTCTCCACAAGTGTGGACCATTGACCGACCTTAGGAACTACAGATTCATCATAGAACAAATTATCATGTTAGTAATCAACAAGGATGTTGGCAACCTCCAGACACCAGACCCATCCCAGTGTGGCTTTGTCAAGGGAAGGCCTTGCCTAATCAGCCTGATAGACTTCTTTGAGAGGGGTCACCAAGGCTATGGATGAGGGAAAAGTGCTGCAGACTACCTACCTCGACCTGGCTAAGGCATTCGATGCAATACCCCACTCAGGTGTTGTAGACAAATTCTCAGAACTAGGCATAAATCCCTGTATAACTCACTGGATTACTAGCTGGCTCACAGATAGGATTGGAAAGTTGTCCATCCAAGCTAATTACTCCATTGATAAAACAACCCTAAGAGCTGACACGGTTATTAGGGATTTGAGAAAATATGTTGATAGTAATTTGGTCTACAACCAAAATGTAGCCAAGACAGTAAATACAATCATTCTATGTCACCCAGCTCATAAGTAAGAGTATGGCATCCAGGTCTAAGGAAGTTATAGAGCCACTCTACTCATCCTTTATCAAACCCATCATCAAATACAATGTCCACTTTGGCCTGTACCTAACTAGGCACCTGCAACAGATGGAATGCTCTCAAAGGTGTCTCACCAAGAGGATCCAGGGTATGAATACCCTGTCCTAAACAGATTGCCTTAAGACCCTGTCTCTTTATTCAGTCTTGTCCAGGTTACTGACAGGTGAGCTTTGCCTAGTTTATAAAGCATCCTCACACCCAACTCTGATGGACCTCTTGCACATCCTCAAAACAAACACCACAGGAATGCTAGATCCAAGGAACTGAACTTTGCTTGCAATATAAATAAAACATGCTGAAGAGACAATATGTATCGCAGAGGATTCCATCCTTGACACCTTTCAAGTGAAATGTTGATCATTGGATGGGAAATCATAAATTCACCCCCAGTTTGACCCCCATGTCTCTACTAGACAGAGGTTAACAGTAAGTAAACTAATCCCAAACTAGCATACCACCACCATATAGATGTCCAGTGTAATTGAAAACAAAACTGGGCTGGGTTGCACAACTAGGCTTATAAAGACCCTGCTGGTTGATAGCCTAGTACAAACCTGTGAATATGTGAACCGATTACAGGATGAAAAAGATGCTGTATATAATAAATCCTATACTCCCAAAGCCAAAAAGGACTTGCATCTGGCCTACAAAAATCTTAAGGATACCATTAGAGAGTGTGAGACTAGTTTTGTATTTAGGGTGATCATTTCCACCAAAGACAACCATAAGGCCTTCTTTAGCTACATTAGGAAATTAGATCTAACACTCAATAATTTTCTGAACTGATATCTAATGATACTACACATTCTGACTGCAACATCCTAACTGACAGATTCAGTGCAAATTTCACCATGGCCATGCACCCCATTGATTCCTACTTCCTCCTCTTTCTGAAACCTTTCAACACCAGGTCATATCGACATTGTCTAAAACCAAGGATACTAGCTCCATGAGTCCTGATAATATTCACAGCTGCCGTTTTGTGAATGCAAAATACAGCTTCACCAAGCCTTTCTGAAACCTGTTCAACTAAAGACTCTCCATGTGTTATGTCCCAGATGCTTGGGGACTTGCCATAGCAGGAACATTACATAATGGTGGACCAATACAGATCCAGGTAATTAAAGCTCTGTAAGTCTCACTAGCATCATATATAAGATCATGGAATGCTTCATCACTGAACTCATAAAATGTGAGGTAGGAGTCCTTGTCCCAAACCAATATAGCTGCACAAAAGGAAGATACAGTCTATTAAATCTGATGGACTTCTTCAAAGGTGTTGCAGAGGTCATAGACAAGGGCCAGTCAATCCATCTTGTCTAAGTTGATTTGGCCAAAGCCTTAGACACCACTCCCCATGCAGGTATTATTGGCAATTGTATGAACCTGAACATAAGTCCTTACGCTGTCTACTGCATAACCTCATGTTTTACCATGAGAACACATAATGCTAAAGCCAATGGTGCCTCTTAACTATAAAAGAACACTACCAATTGTGTCCCTCATGTCTCAGTGTTGGGCTCCATCCTCTTAGGCTGCTACTTCACTGATGTTAAATCAGAAATCAGAGGGCTGCGTTGGTGTTATTGTGAACAACCCCCCCCCCCCAACAAAACCTAAATACTCCAACAAGGGCTACACAAGACCAATGCATGGTGTAACAATATTGGTGTCAAACCCAATACCAAATAGTATAGTGTGGTCTTATTTGGAAAGCAGACACCTCCCTTAATAACGACACAGTGATTAGAAATCTGGGCACCTTTAACAATAATGAACTATACTTCTACCACTATAATCTGTCATAACTTTCTTCTTTGTCAATTGATGTAATGGGGTAGAGCTCTGATCAAGCTGACCACAACCAGTAAACACAGCAAACAATATCTAAAACAATAGTAGGAATGTATCAACAACAAATACAGACAAGTTAGATTATTCAGTACAGCATTGGAAATTATTATTATTATTATTATTATTATTATTATTATTATTATGTGTAGGCATTCAATAGAATTGTACATTTACAATATATACAAAAGGTGTTAGAGGAAAAGAATACAAAAGTGGGGTTGTAGTATGAGTAAACTGGAGGGGGGAAGAGAAGGAGAGAGGGAGGGAGTGGTGAGGTAGGAGAATTGGAGAGTAAGGGAGACATACCTTTCAACTGTTCAGATTTTCTCAGAATGTACAGATTTTTGTCTCTTATTTTTGGTCTGTTCCTCATAAAACTGGCGTTTCCTGGCAAATCACTGAGTATTGAAGTCACTAAATAATGATGTACATTTAAGTTTCAGATTTCATATCCTTTAAAATGCATTTTAATACAAGCCCTGTTATTCTAGCTACTTGTTAAGTTTATAAGCACAATATTTAAAAACTGTCCCTGTTTTTGGGCTTTTGTCCCCCCATTATTTGAGGCTTTGTCCAGATTTCTTGCATTAAGAGTTTGAGAGATAGGAGAAGGTGAGTTAGGGAGGGAGTGTCATTCTTTATACCATCTCCATTAGACTCATCATTAAGTACAATGCACCCTTCAGCTTGTACCTCTCAAAATACCTTACTCAACTTAAAAGACCTCAATCATTCCTAAGTAAGAAAATCAGTGGTCTTAGCTCCATATGTTGCAAGAATAGACTAGTAGTCATCTTATTATATTCTGTATTATACAGGCTCCTGAGAGTTGATCTCTGTCTGGACGTCCATGCTATAAATGATCCTACCCTACTGTCATCTCTTTAATCATTGTATAACTAGCAGTACACTGAATGTTGTTGTCTTTCAGCTTTTCTCGGTTAGGGGTCGCCACAGCGGAACTCCGGTCCGTTAATGATTGGCAGTAGATTTTGATGAACGCCGAGGTGCCAGCTCGACGTTCAACCTTCAACGAAGGCACGCCCATTTACGCATGTCTTTCGAACGCCCACCCAACCGTGGGGAGGACATGCAGACTCCGCACAGAAGGCACTCCCCACACTACAGCAGAGAATCGAACGGGAGAACCTCTTGCTGTCAGGCAACAATGCTACCGCTGCACCACCACGGCATAACTAGCAGTACACTGAATAATGACATAAAAGAACTTAACTTCCATTAGCATAGTTCATAAATGAATACTAGGCCAACTGCCCTGAAGGGCTATTTTTTATGTTTAGCCAATAACCCTAGGACAGAATAAAACCATGCACCTTGTGTTGATGAGTTGAAGACCTTAACTATTATGTCAAACCCAAGTAAATGTACAGACTTCTTGGACTGTCCAGGAATTGAACATAGGTCAACTGCTTGGAAGGCAGTTAGGCTTACCTCTATACCACCAATGCTAGTAAATAATGGAAGAAAAACAGTTTCTGCCTGATTTCAAACCAGGGATCTCTTGCATGATAGGTGAATATAATAACCACTATGCTACAAAAACTCAATGCAAATAAACAGGGCTTGCAGGCATGAGAAATAACTAACCCAAAGAATTTGCTGGCTATGGAACAGACTCTCCTTGTACATCAGAAAATTGACACGTTAGCCACTTTAAATTCAGACTCAATGATCTGGTACACAAATCTATCACTGGAATATGTTGCATAGCCCTCCCTGAATAGGGCTACTAACAAATCTTTTTCTATTGGGTATTCTAGTTAGGCTTCTCAATGGCTAATCATCCAAAGGCTTAGTTATTACCTATGAGCCTATAAAGAGAAACTTCATTACCTGTATTGACTTGCGATGCCAATCTGCTTAATAGCTCTTTGTCAATGAAAGAAATCAACAAAATAACTGACAATTCTTGTTTTATCTCAAAAGTTGTCAGATATCAGCAGGTATCCTGCTCCCATCATTTAACACATTTTCTATAAAAAAAATTCCCTTATCCCCCTTAGCAATCTATTGTGTATTTATTCCTGTGCACCTTTTATCCTGAATATTCCACCTGTGGATTCATCTGAACTACTTAAATGTTTCTATCGTGCCTCTTCCTCTGCCTCCATTCTTTAAGATGTATGTATTAACTCATTCACTCCAATGGAGCTCAGGAAGTTTGCACTGTAACTTCCAATGTGTGCAGCCTAAGCCTTTTGATAGAATCAAATTATATCCTCACATTTCAAACAAATGTTCATATCTCTGGAACCATAGGGGTTGTGAAAGAAATATAAATGGCAAACTCTTCAGCAGAAACTATTTTTATGGTGGTAGTAATCTTTAGGTTCTACATCTTAAACCAAATTTTATACGTCACAATAAACACAGTGACTATTATATTTGTAATATTTTGTAAACAACTTACAACATTTCAGCAACCACTCAAGTTGCACACATGCTGTCATGAGAATTTTATTCATCTAGCTGAAAGCTTTCATATGAGGCTAAGAAGTTCTGTCTGTTACCTAGTTATTGAGATATTTAGAAAAATGTGAAAATTATATATATATATATATATATATATATATATATATATATATATATATATATATTAAAATCATAAAAACAACAGTTAATATCTGTTATCTGCACTAGGCAGAGGTCAAATATTAATGTAGTTGAGTTTGCCATTGTGTAAGCTTTAAGATGAAATCTTTTAAAACCCTCTACATAGCATGGTTTTAGAATTATTGATGCAAATATGAACAAGCAATATTTGATGCCTAGAGGTGTCACTAGGAGTTAACTGCAGATGTACCTGGAAGCGTCACTCAGATGTAATGAGTTAAATTCTTCTAATCTCTCACGTTAATTTCTCCAAGTCTTTTAGGTTTCTAATACCATGATGGGAATTTAGGTTTCTAATACCATGATGGGAATAGACCCCATTATTTTTTCCAATAACCATCTTTATTAAATCATCACATATGACATAGGCAATCTTACATTTATATAAATGAAAAACAAACAACATTGACACCATTTTAGTTGCAAACATTATACATCACAGACACCGCTGAAACAACTGTAGTTGCAAACATTATACATCATTTATAATCTGTCCAGCCATTGTCAGTTAAGCATTATATGGATCATTCAAATCCTCTTAAACCTTGTTTCTTCTCTGCAAATACTGTTCCCACAATTCCCATTTTACCTATGTAGTTTGCTCCTTCCCTTTTCTAAAGATCCCAATTCCAGTTGTTTTAACTCTGTTAATATATTCACTACTTCTAGTAATGTTGGTCTAGACATTTATTTCCATTTTCTAGTAATTGCTTTTTTGGCAACCACCATAACTAGTCTCAACAAGGCTTTACTATGTCTAGGCAATTCTGATTCTGTATCATAGCTCAAAAAATCATCTCCCCAGTCAATTCAATCTTCTCACCCAGCATCTCTGACTGACCAGTCTGCAGGGAATCCCTAAAGTCTGCCAGCTCATTTCTTCTTCTTCTTCTTCTTCTTGAGCAGATGGAAAGAGTACTTTGAGGGGCTGATGAATGAAGAGAATGAGAGGGAAAGAAGGTTGGATAATGTGCAGATAGTGAATCATGAAGTGCAGTGGATTAGCAAGGAGGAAGTAAGGACAGCTATGAAGAGGATGAAGAATGGAAAGGCTGTTGGTCCAGATGACATACCTGTGGAAGCATGGAGGTGTTTAGATGAAATGGCAGTGGAGTTTTTAACTAGATTGTTTAATGAAATCTTGAAAAGCGAGAGGATGCCTGAGGAATGGAGAAAAACTGTTTTGGTACTAATTTTTAAGAATAAGGGTGATGTGCAGAGCTGTAGTAACTACCGAGGGATTAAATTGATCAGTCACAGCATGAAGTTATGGGAAAGAGTAGTGGAAGCTAGGTTAAGAAGGGAGGTGATGATTAGTGATCAGCAGTATGGTTTCATGCCAGGAAAGAGCACTACAAATGTGATCTTTGCTCTGAGAGTGTTGATGGAAAAGTACAGAGAAGGTCAGAAGGAGTTGCATTGTGTCTTTGTGGACTTAGAGAAAGCATATGATAGGGTACCTAGAGAGGAGTTGTGGTATTGTATGAGGAAGTCGAGAGTGTCAGAGAAGTATGTAAGAGTGGTACAGGATATGTACGAGGGTAGTGTGACAGCGGTGAGGTCTGCGGTGGGAATGACGGATGTGTTTAAGGTGGAGGTTGGATTACATCATGGATCAGCTCTGAGCCCTTTCTTATTTGCAATGGTGATGGACAGGTTGACAGACGAGATCAGACAGGAGTCCCCATGGACTATGATGTTTGCAGATGACACTGTGATCTGTAGTGAGAGTAGGGAACAGGTGGAGGAGACCTTGGAGGGGTGGATATATGCTCTAGAGAGAAGAGGAATGAAGGTCAGCAGGACTAAGACAGAATATATGTGTGTAAATGAGAGGGAGGATAGAGGAATGGTGAGGATGCATGGAGTTGAGGTGGCAAAGGTGGATGAGTTTAAGTACTTGGGATCAACAGTTCAGAGTAATGGTGAGTGTGGAAGAGAGGTGAAGAAGAGAGTACAGGCAGGATGG
This sequence comes from Protopterus annectens, assembly GCF_019279795.1. Taxonomy (NCBI): domain Eukaryota; kingdom Metazoa; phylum Chordata; order Ceratodontiformes; family Protopteridae; genus Protopterus; species Protopterus annectens. The sequence continues at coordinate 561,214,152 of NC_056736.1, forward strand.
AGTGGGTGTAAAAGAGTGTAAGGAGTGATTTGTGACAGACGAGTACCAGTAAGAGTGAAAGGGAAGGTCTAAAAGAGGGTAGTGAGACCAGCTATGTTATATGGGTTGGAGTCAGTGGCATTGACAAAAAGGCAGGAGTCAGAGCTTGACGTGGCAGAGATGAAGATGTTAAGATTTGCACTGGGTGTGACGAGGATGGACAGGATTAGGAATAAGTATATTAGAGGGTCAGCCCAGGTTGGAAGGTTTGGAGACAAAGCCAGAGAGGCAAGATTACATTGGTTTGGACATGTGCTGAGGAGGGATGCAGAGTATATTGGGAAAAAGATGCTAAGGATGAAGCTGCCAGGTAACAGGAAAAGAGGAAGGCCTAAGATAAGGTTTATGGATGTGGTGAGAGAGGACATGCAGGTGGTTGGTGTGACAGAGCAAGATGCAGAGGACGGGAAGAAATGGAAACAGTTGATCTGCTGTGGCAACCCCTAACAGGAGCAGCCGAAAGAAGAAGAAGAAGAAAGCTCATTACACTCCTAAAAATATGTTCCCAGCCACGCCTTTCTTGTCTGTCATACCTCCAACATTTGCTATCCACCTGAGGAAAAATTCTTTGGAATCTACTTGGGGTATAAAAATACCTATGTAAACATTTCCAGGCAAAAATCCTAAATCTTCTAGACTTTGTTGCATATTTGGCAGATATACATATATACCCCCATTGTCTCTTTGTGAATTGTTTATCCAATCTCTCTTTCCAATACTTTCTAAGCTCCTCTGATTGATTCTTATAATTATCATGAAGTATTTTATATGCTCTACTAATTATACCTTTTTAATGGCAGCTTCTGTTCTAGATTCTATTAAAAACTCTGCCAGTGCTAGTCTTTCATTTAGGATCCCCTATTTATTTCTCTTTGCCTATACTTTGATATCAATCCTTGATAGGGAAGGTGATCTCTAACCTGCAGTCCAAATACATTTTTGGCCTCTTCCCATTCTATTACCTTTCTCTTTCTAGTTATTTGCTCCCAATACCTTGGTTCCTTTAACAGTTTTCTCCAATAAATCCCAACTCCTTCTTCCCTATTATCTGTAGGTCTGACCACAGTCATCCCTATTGACAGAATCTCTTTTCTCCATTCTCCCCCATGAATATAATATTCTGTATAATTTCTGTTGTTCTCCTTAATAGTCTGCATCCAAAATCCCAATCTCTCCTTATTTCTGGAGCTACCCCCCACCATATAATCATCATTCTTTTCCACTTGGAATTATAGTTTTCTGCTTGTGTTATGTATAAGAGCCTTAGCTGTGTTGCTCTAAAATACCCCTTCAAATTGGGTAATCCTAGTCTGCCTTATTCTATTGGAAGAATCATCTTATCCCACTTGACCCTTGCTGTTTTCCCTTTTCAGATAAAATCCTTCAACTCTTTTTAATTGCTCTCCACAGCTTCTCCTCTGGTTGATAAAAATATGCCTGACCTGTGTATAAGACTAAAGGGACTAAAAACATTTTAATTGCTTGTATCTTAGTATCTGTATCCACATAAGAAAGCTTCCAGCTTCTCAATTTTTGTATGATCTTCTGTTTAGTCTCTTCCCACATATCCTTAATTGCCACAACAGAGTTATTCTAATCCATACTCCTAAATACTTCATTTTATCATGTCCCCGTAAATATGGATATTGTTGGACCAATTTGTGTGTGAGTACATAATTTACTGCTATTGCCTTTGTTTTAGCTTCATTAATTTTGTATCTCAAGAAGATTTGAAACTGTCTTAAAATGTTCCACAACACTGTAATGTCCCTTTCTGGTTTTGTCCTATATAAAATAATATCATCTGGAAATAAGGGAAAAATAAGGGACTCAGAAATTCAAGGATATTATTGATATGGCAGTCAGAAAAAGCTGGCTTTGAGTCCCTTATTTTCTTTTATTTATTTATTTTACATTTGTTCTATAGTTCTGTGGTTCTAAATATAATGCAAACAACAAAGGTGAAAGTGAACAACCCTGCCTTGTTCCTCTACTCAAGCAGAAGTTATCAGAGAGGACCCCACCCATTTTAATTTTTGCCTCTATCCCTCATATATATACTCACAATCAACCTTATAATTGTATCAGAGAAAACAAATGCTTCTATTGCCCTACTCATGAAGTCCCAGCCTATTCTGTCAAATGTTTTCTCTGCATCAAGACCCACCAATAACAGCTGTATTTTCTTACATTCTGCATTCCTCTGGATCATCAGCGTTCTGTTAATATTGTCAAATGTTTGCCTCCCCTCCAGAAAACCACACTGATCTATAACTATCAATTTTGCTATCACTTTTGCCATTCTTTTAGCCATTATAGACATAAACAAAAATCATGGTTTAGTATTGAAATGAGCCTGTATGAAGTTGGATCTGATGGAGCTTTACCCTCTTTAGTCATTACCGTTACCACTGTCTTCTTCTAGGATGCTAGTACTTTCCCCTCCTTGTAAAATACCGTTAAACAAACGCTTCCAGATCTTTATCAGTTTTTTTCCCTCCTAGCTTCCAAGCTTCCACAGGAATACCATTTTTCCTCAGGACTTTCCTGTAGCTTGGTTATATATAGCCATTTTTATCTCATCTCTTCCTATCCTGTTAGTAATTGAGCCTCATTTACCGCTAGCCTTGGCATATTTAATTCTTCTATAAACATTTCCATTTGTACCTTTTCTTGATTTCCATATTACACTACTTTATACAAACTTTCATAAAATTTCCAAAATATTTCTAATACTTCTACATGATCTCTTATCTTCCTTGTTATAGGCTCCCTAAGCTTGGTGACAGCCCTTTCCAATTTCTGTTGCTTGAGTCATTGTGCTAAAAGTTTTTGTGCTCTAGAACTATTATCAAAAACAGTTGCTTAACAGCAATCTTTCTAAATTCATGGATATTACCGAGGTAATCCCTTATTTTCTGTTTAGCATTCTGCAGTTGCTCCTTTTCTTGTTCTGAGAGATTCCACCTATTTTGCAATACTTTAACATTTGTTAGTCCCGCTAAATAATTCTTGTTACTTCTTAACCATAGCTCCCTTTCCTTTATTTCCACCCTAGTTTTAAACTCCACTTTAATTTTATCCCACTCCCTAGCTATATTTTTAGAGGAATTTCTATCTTCTCTAGTAGCTCCTGAATTAATTCCAAAACCCATTCCTTAAATTCCTCTCCTTTCAACTGATAGGTGGGAAAGCACCGGTGTCTAATTTTTATTTCATTACATTGTGTTTCTATTTTATTTATTATTGGCGTATGATCTGAAATAATTATTGAGTGCGTTTTAAGACCTTCAATTAAATGCACATGCTCCTGTGATATATAAATTCTCTCTAGCCTAGCAAATAATATGTAACTTCACTCCAAACTCCTAGTACTGAATTCACATCTTTCATGCCAAACAGTTTCATAAATTTCTTCAAAAATCTACCCTCCTTTGTTATATTTTCCTACTAGATCCCCTAGACGAATCTTCATTGTTCCAAACCAAATTCCAGTCTCTGCCTATAAGTAATATTCCTTGCTGAAAGCTGATTATTTCTCCCAGAATTTTCTTAAGCTCCATTATAGCAGTTTTAGGTGGAATGTATATCCATGCCATTGTAATCCTCCTCCCTTGCCAGTAGCCCCTTGGTACTATATATCTTCCATTATTATCTTTTTATTGTCTTCTATCACTATTAGAGCTCCTTTTGCAATTAATATAAGTACTCCTCTTTTCCTTCGCCCCAGATATTCCACTGAATAACCATTGTGAAAACCCTTCTTTATCAAATTCACATGTTCAGTTCTTTCTAGGTGTGTCTCCTGTAGCATAGCTACTTGCAGTCATTCTACACTTTAATATTGTTCACTACTTGTTCTTTTTTATGTTTATCTGTAAGACCATTCATATTGAAAGACATTACAGAAAGCATAATTTTCTTATATAGTTATTATTACACCTTTTATGTAAAACTGCTTTTTTGTTAAATGTCTAGTTGTGCCTTTTATGTTACATGCATATACTGTTCGGCAGGTTGGTCTTTTATACTGTTGTTTCTTGTCATATTCATTTGAGCCTGTGCCACATCTTACATAACTTTTTTTTTGAAAGCTCTCAAACAGAAGAAGTAAACCTCCCAACTCCCCCTAAAACCTATTAACTTAATAATAACACACAAAACTATGTACATCTTCAAATATTGAAGCTTTTACTTCATGTTAAGAACAAAAGTTCTAAGTTGATAGCCACACAAACAGGCTAGAGTTAACCTAAAAGAAAAGGTTAGTCATGTTAAGATGCATGGGAAAGTTTGTGCTATATTAGTAAGTGCTATTTGATGTTGTCTATCTTTATAGCTTTCCCAGCTGAGAAAACACTTGAATGCTTTCAGTAAAGACTTTCTCCAAGCCATTTCTCTTTATCATATTGTCTTCTAGTGACATGCAAACCAGACACAAAACTACTAAAAGTACCTTCTTTACCAGAAAAAAAGCCTCATAATATTAAATATTCTTATTCATTTACGCGCTTTGTAATAAACTTGTTACTGGATAATCCATTGGGTCTTAACCCACTCATTTCCTGATGCAAGCATGGGAAAAAGCACAATGATTTTTCTTTTGTCATACACTCTGAACCAGACCTTTCCTCCCCCCCCCTCCTTTGTTTTACATTGCAGTGCCTACATTTCTTAAAACTGGGCAAAGAAAAATAGAGAAGAAGGGAGAAAAAGAAAAACAAAAACACATGTTTATATTAATATCCCCATTGCATTTAAAAAGTGAGAAAACTTTACTTCAAGTCTGATTGGTTTTGTCTTATCTTTAAAGCTCTCCAGCTGGGAAAACCCTTGATTGCTTTCAGAAAACAGTATATCCTAGCTAATTTCTCTTTTCTTTTTTTTTCTTTTCCCTCAGTCAATCCCCTTCCACCAGACTGTCTCCAGTTTCTCTTTATCAGATTGTCTCCATGGAGACATGAGAACCAGACAGCCAGTTTCTCTTTATCATATTGTTTCCATGGAAACACGAAGAGCAGCTGCAGAACTGCTACTAAGTATACATGCATTTGCTAGAAAAAAAGCCTCATAATATTCAATATTCTTTTTCATTTACTTGCTCTCTCTTAAAATTAATCAATCTAAGATCCTAAATCCAGCCATTTTCCCATGCAAGAATGAGAAAAAGCACATTAATTGTAACATTGTCATGTCTTTTTAACCAGTTTAACCAGGCTCTCTCTCTTTTTTTTTTTTTTTTTTTTACAATGCATTACCTATATTTCTCAAAACTGTACAAGAAGAAAGGGAGAAGGGGAGAAAAAGAAAAACAACATAACCAGTTTACAATCCCCATTACTCTTAAAATAGCATGCAAAGAAAACCATACACCACAAATATAGTACTATTAAGAAAATATTTTTCTTTACTTACAGTTAGCTTTCCCCCTCTCTTCCCCTCCCCAAAGCATTTTTACAAACATTAATGGCATAAAGTAGGGCATATACTTTAGAGTCCCCCACAAATCCAACACATTTTGAAAAAATCCAATATTTCCAGATTTTCTTGTTCTGCCATGTTTGACAAATGTAATTATTGCATTGTAATCCCACATTGAGTTACTGATTTTATTTGTATTCTTCTCCATCAATCAAATCCCATCTCTGCTTCATTTCCAATGTACTCTTGATTCTTCCAGTCAACTCTCATGCTCCCTTCATTCTCTCCAACATTTTCCATTGAAATACTGGAAAAGGTTTCACAAGTACAGTCTCTATGTGGTCTGTAATACCAGAAGAACAAGAAGCACAATCTCTTTCTGTTTCACAGCTCACTTTTTGTTGGACAAACTTTTGTATTTCCTCCTTAGCATGCACTTCATCAAAAAATGATTTTGTCCATCCAGGAAAGAATACATTAAAGAGAGCTGGATGCAGCAGTTTGAATCAGCAATATGACATTCCCTGAAAAGTGGAATGAATTGACTCCTCTTCTGCCTGGTGTACAATGAGTAATCATTCTCCACAAACACTCTGCTGTCTCCCACTTTTAATATTTTGTCCTTCTGCCACAGTTTTGTCAGAATCAACTCCTTCTGCTGGTAGGATTGCATCTTTACTATTAAAGGTCTAGGTTACTTTCTTATAACTAGGTTTGGAGCATACACACGATGTGCCCTTTCAACTAACAACTCCTGCTGTGGAATACCAGTCCAGTTACTTATTTGTGCTTTCATAAAATGAATGCAGTCTGTTCCTTCCAGCTTCTCTTCTATAGCTGAAAATCTCAGGTTTTCCCTACATGTTCTGCCCTCTAATTCTATTATTTTTAAAACATCTCTTCCTGAGCTGTCTCATATAAAGCCAGCCTTTTCTTCATTTCAACCTCTGATTTTTGCAGCTATATCATCTCGTCTGAATATCTGTTTAAAGCTTCTTCCATTTTTTCCAGCCTTTTGTTGTTTGTGTTGATATACTCCATAAGTGTTTTATTTATTTTAACCAGGTCTGTATGCAGTTGTCGTATATCTTTCTGTAGGTTATTGGAAGTCATGTCTGAAGGCTTTTTGCCAAACAGCTGCAGAACTTTCCCCAGTCAGTGTTTCTTCCTAACTCTTTGTAGCTGATTTTTTCCAGGTCTTTTATATTTCTTTATTCTTGGCATCTAGGCAGTGCACTTACTAGCCAGTTAATGGAATTTACCCATAAACACAAGTCTACTTGCCGTCTCTGCTGAGTTTCTGTTTTCACACTGGAAGGGCTAGAAACAAGCTGTTAGTGTGCAGCCATCTTGGAAGTCCTGGAATGGACCCCATTTCTAAGTCAAGGTATGATTAAAGTTCATGAAATTAGTATTGCTTCAATCTTTGGTGTTAGCCAAAAGTGCTCATCAGGGCACCCTCAATGTGCCCAGAATTGACGACTTCTGCAATTCAAATGGAGTTACATGTATCGGTAGCATATCTAAATAAGACTGTAAATTATTTTTTCATGAGACCCATTGCTCCTAGTACTGTTTGAACTGTCTGGGTATGCTTCTTCCACATTGCCCTCATTTCTGCCTGCAAATTCTGGTATTTTATGACTTTGTGTCTTTCTGTACATAAGACACTGTAATCATTGGGTATAGCAATTTCAGTGATCAATACCACTTTTGTCTTCTTTTCATGGACTACTATATCTGGTTTTCTTGTATCTATTTTTTGAACTGTTGGTAATGAGTGATCCCATGTGATATAAACTTCATCATTCTTTATAATGCTTTGTGGCTTTTCCAATACTTCTCAGCTACTTCAATATCATAATGTTTGCACAATCCCCAGTGCAACAGTCTTGCCACATTATTATGCCTTTCAGTATATAAGTCCTCTGCCATTAGTGCATCACACCCAGCAAGAAAATGTGTGACTGTTTCCAGTTCTGTTTTACAGAACCTGCATTTGTCCATTTCTCTCACATGCACAGTGGTGCAGCAGTTTGCATTGTCACCTCACAGCAAGAGGTTCTCTGGTTTGATTTTTGGCTGGGGTGCATTCTGTGCAGAGTCCACATATACTCCCTGCATTCGTGTTGGTTTACTCCGGGTACTCCAGTTTCCTCCCACATTACAAAAACATGCATCTGGAGTATTTCTCCCCTGGTCTCCACTGAAAACTGGCTTGTTCCAAGTTGGATTTTCCTGGTAAATAAATAAAAATGCTCAATGGGCTTTCTAAAGCAACATGCATGTAGTCCACTATCCTAGGGCACCAATATTAACCTTTCATATTTTGGTTTAAATTCACCTCTCCTTAACCATTCCTACATCAGATTCTCATTGACATGAGGTTGTTCCTGGAGTTTTCTGTACCTGTATCTATATTTATGCCTTTTCTTCATTTCTTGCTTTCTCGTCAGATCCTTTTTATATTCTTTCTTTTGTTTTTTTGGCTCATTCAGTTACTGCCTGATTTTTTTGTCTAATTCTGGTTTGGTTTCTATTCCTGCTTGACACTGATATGCTTCCACTAAACTAGGCAAGGAAGTCATTTTAGACTTGTTCTTTTCTTGTTTCAAAACTTTCACTATGTTTGGATCTGATGAGGTCAGGAGATAAGTATGCAGTCCTATGACTGCAGATCTATACATATAATCAGTTTTGGAGGGTTGGGAGGGTGGCCTAATGGTTAAGGCGTTTGCCTTACAAACACAAAGTGCAGGGTTTGAGTCTCACAAGGGATAATTGGCTAAGCTTAAAATGGCTCGCAAGGGCAGTTAACTTAGTACTAATCTATGAACCTATGAGGAGGCCAATACCTCCTTCAAAACGAGGTATCATTTGATAAGAGTGAAGCTTTCTTTTTTTTTTTTCCTGTCCAACTGATCCAGTACCTTTTGGGGTCAGTCAATTACCCCAAAACTATATATTAGAACAGGAAGAGAAAATTGGATTGTAGCATGGACTTTTATTGCTAGATGTCAGGGCTGTTTTCAGTACTAATTTTAGACTTCTGAAATATTCCTTACTGAGTTTTATTTGCATTTGTTCATGCTTTATTATTGATCATTCATCAGTTCCCAAATATTTATATACTCCCTCCTGCTCAAGTTCCTTTATATCACATTCCTGTCCCGACTGATATTTTCTTTGTGCTGCAGCTTTCCTGCTTTAAGTGTTACTTTTGCATATTTGTCAAGATCACATGACATTCTTACATCATCTGAGAAAGTTTTGACCACTTCCAGTTGTGCTTTCAGCTCCTCATCTGACGAACTATGCAGCTTTAAATCATCCACAAAAAGAAGACGAGAAGTCTTTACAATTTGATGTTTTCTGGGAGCCAAATTGTAACCATGATCTAATCTGTTAAGTAGATTGCTTAATGAGTTAAGGACAAGACAAAAGAGCAAAGCTGACAGAGTCATCCTGGAATTGTATCCAAGGGATAATAATTTGTCCTTTATCATTGCTTAGCTGCAAAGTGATTTGCCACTGTCTCATGGTCACTTGTAAAGTAATTGATCAAAGTAGGGTGTATCTTATACATGTATAAGCATTCTTTTATCCATGAATATGGGATGCTGTCAAATGCTTTTTTATCCTTGTCATATTTAAATTCTCCCCTTTTACAATTTTCCATTATGACTTTATTTAACAACAAACAAGCAAAAATACTGCTAGTACTGCTGAAGCTGCCGAGGAACCCGCCGAAGATTTGCTCTGCTTCTTATTTAACAACAAATGATCCTTCGCTGCATATGATTTTCTTTCGTTAACTTCTTGTTCTCTTGCCATGATTGAGTTTTCTTCTAAATGACTATAAACTTTGTCAACATCAATTCCAGTGTATAGTTTAAACATTATTGAAAGGTAAGTTATTGGTATACAGTTTTTAGAATAGCTTTCAGGTCCACTCTTAAAGAGGATTATCATTTTTCCTGTTTTTAACCAAGTCGGTGTTTGTTTGAGGTATGCATATAAGTAGTTTTTACTCAGAGCTAAATCTTTGTGTAAAGATGTTAATACTTTTAGCCAATAGTTAATACTTGTACACCAATAGTAATAAAAAAATAGTTTTAAACCAAAAACAAGGAGGAAAAGTGCCTTGAAAGTCACAAATAACCAAATATAATCAAAGCACACAGGAATCCAGTAACCACAGCTCTTTAATCTTAAATCCAAATACTTAGCTGAAGGGTAAGTTTTGGATCCTGTAGCTGCCACAATTGGTCTGAGAGGTGGGTTATCCACATCCTTATGGACCTTGGGTATTCCAAAAATTGAAGGGACTTTAGGTTTGTCAATGATTAAGTATTGATATACATCTTGACTTATTATATCATCATTTACCATTTCTTTTAACATAAAATCTCTTTTCCTATGGGCTATATTAACTTCATTGTGAGACACTTGAATATATCTATCCGTATTGTTTAAAATATCCAACATTTTGGCTGAGTAAGTAATGCTGTCCATAATAATCCCCCCCCGGTCAGGTTTCATAACCCTGACATTTTTGTTCTTCCTCAAAGAATTCAACAAATCATATTCCTCTCTGCTCAGGTTGTAATGTCTGTTTGGATTGCTTAGACTCTGTCTGAGCTCCATTTCAACCTGGGTCTCATAATTCTTGAGCTGGGGGTGAAGGGGTGGATTATACATACTCTTTTTCTTAATCAAATTAGTATTAGGTCCATTATTATGTATAATAAGTTCTAAATTGTTTTTCCTCAAAAACAATTTCAAGTCTATTAAAACATTAGAAATATGACTCACAGTGCTTGGTACAAATTTAAGTCCTTTACTAAACAAACTAAAATAAACATGATCTATATCCAAATAGCTGTAATTGAATATACTAAAATTCTGATACATGTATCTATAACCTTCCACTACAATATGCCCATCACAAAGCGTATCATGTACTATATTACAGTTATGAACATCTAAACTTCATACCTTCTCCCTTTCTGTTGTCGTCCCCTGGGGTAGTGGTAGTTCACAGGCATCTGTTGTTTGATTCTCTCTGACCTCCTCAATGGGGGGAATTCTAAAGGGTCATCCAGAGCGTACCCCCTGACCTTCTACACCATGAAAATTGGTATAATCACCTTCTATGTTCCATTTCATGTTGTCAGCCTTCTCCCAATGTCCCCCCCCCCAAAGTGGTTAGTGTTGTTCCAATGTTGTCTCCTAGTGTTAGTCTTGGATTTAGGGTAACAACGTTGTTCTCTATATTCCACTAGATCCCTGTCCAATTTCTTACATTTTCTATCATAAATATGCTTACATTTTTCTTCAGTTTTGTCCTTCACTTTAAAATATTTTATTCTTTCCCCCTCTACTGTGAACAAGAGATCTGTTACTATGGCATGGTTGATTTTATCAGTATCTTTGTACAATATATCCATTTCCTTTTCGTTGTTGTTAATAATGGCTCGCATAATATCTAACCCACTACTGTTAAAAATCTTGAGAAGCTCTTTATGAAATTCACTACCCTCCCTCACATTGTTGGGATATTTAAAAATGCGTAATCCCTTTGACACAATCTCCCTCCCAATGCATTCCTTTAAATAATTATACATATATAAAATTTTGTATCTTAATATCAAGTCATGCAATAAATTGACATTTGTATTATAATTGTTAACATTCTGATTATTCAATGTCCCAACCATATCTGAGTAATTGTCAGCAAAATTCCGGTTACTTTTAAGCCATTTAGACACAGCATGAATCCCCCCCATTGCACAGTCTCAGTAACATTCGTGGTGTTATTAGCACTGCTAGCAGCAAGATTAAGACAGTCACCTTGTTGTACATTAGTCCTTGTTTCCTTCCTTCCACTCGAATTATAATTTGTTAATCCAGACATTAAATGCATCTCTCCCCGATCTCCTTGGCCTGGGTATCCATTCTGAGTTCCCCCTCTCATCTAAACACTCTCCTCCCCTCTGGCCTCAAAGCAACTGGGTATCCGGTAACAGTTTCGGAAATGAAGTTAGACATCCTGGTTGTTTTGGTAACGCCTCCTGGTTACCAGATATAGAATCCGATTCATTGTTGTCGTTAAGTGAAACACCTGACAAACTAGTTGGGTGCTGTGTAAAAATAGCCACCAACTGTGTGAGTTGCCCCTCCACTTGTGCAAGCCTCTCGCTCACACCCTGTCTTGCTCTTCCGACTGAAGAGCTTGTATTGGTCTCCAAATCCTCCATGATGTAACACAAAACTCAAAACCAAAAACAAGGAGGAAAAGTGCTTTGAGAGACACAAATAACCAAATATAATCAAAGAACACAGGAATCCAGTAACCACAGCTCCACGAAGTGAATGAGCAGCAAAGTTTAATCTTTTTTAACACTTCAAACAAAGCCACCACGTTTTCGTCCACCTACATACAGGACTTCATCAGAAATACTACAAAAAAACAAGTTCCCTCCTTATATACTACTTCCTAAAACCCTTTATCACTTAATAGCCCTTAGTATAAATTAATTAGTAACTAAGCAACCATAATTATCTAAATTCTAAAATACAATTAAGCTTTAATATAAGGACTAGGACTATGCTGTAGAGAACAAAAAACTGAGAAAGATGTTTTTAGAAAGGAAGTATCCTTTGGATCTAGTGGAAGAGATTGAGGGTGAAATCAAGAAGGAGAGGTGAGGTAGATGTAGCCCTATTTTAGTGGTTCCGGAGGGGGTAGTGGGTTAGGCAACGAACAATGTGCCCACAGAAATTAACTGGAATAGTAATTTTGTTTTAAATTTTAGTAGTAATGCTCATTATATTAGGGACATTGTTTCTAAGAATTGGGGGAGGTTTGGCAACTACTCAGATTTAGAACAATTATTTAAGGACCCCCTGAAATTTACTTAAAGAAGGGCAGGAACATCAAGGAAATGTTAGAAAATCATAAAATAAAACAGGGTAGACAAAGGAAGGGCACATACAAGTGTGGTTCTTGCACACAATGTCCTTATGTTCTTCAAGGAGACAGTGTGAGTTTAAAAGACAGGAAGGAAAAGTTAGTGACCAATGCATAGTGTAACAGTGATACTACTGGGGTCGTATATACAGCTATCAGTAAAATATGTGGGTGTTTCTATATAGGAAAGACAAATTGGAAATTTAAGAGGCGTATATACGAACACCTTAATGATATTGAAAAGCAAGACATCAATAATGCCCTTTACAAGCACAGTACATGTTGCACTGGAGCAGTTTTTGTTTTTTTTATCACTGAAAAAGTTGAATTGGACCTGCGGGGAGGAGGAGGGTCCATGGGAGACAACTATTGAGTTTAGGGAGCTTTTTTGGCAACTTAAGCTGGAAAAAAGAAGTTATGTACTCACCATAACGTTCCATCTGAGTAGGTAACTTAATTTGTCAGCAACCTGTGGGTATCGGATCCCTCCAGTCCTCAGATCGAGTTTGCCCAATTATCAGACAGCACTAAAACAAGCAAAAACCTGAACATCCTAACCTGATGCCTACCAGGAGTGAATCACTTAATTATTCAGGTAATGAACTACAGGTTAGGGGAATGGGGGGGGGGGGTCGGCTGCTGACAAATGAAGTTACCTACTCAGATGGAACCGTTATGGTGAGTACATAACTTCTTTATCTGAAGTAGTTAACTTCATTTGATCAGCAACCTGTGGGACAGAGTCCCCAGCTACCAAAAAACTTGGGAGGTCCTCAAGGAAGAATATTCCGGAGCACTGCAAAGCCAAAGGCTGCCCTCCCTCTGGATATCAGATCTAATTTATAATGAGAAATAAAGGTATGAGAGGAAGCCCAAGTAGCCGCCGAACAAATGTCATCCAAGGGTACCCTTGACCAAAAGGCAGCAGAGGTAGCCATAAAACAGGTAGAATGAGCATGAACCCCCATGGGCTCAGGCCGACCAGAAATTTTGTACATGAGTAAAATGCAGTGAGATATTTACCTAGCTAGAGTCACCTTCGTTACTGGTTTACCCAAAGATGGCTTAGCAAAGGAAACAAAGAGCTGCTCCGACTTATGCAAGGCAGCTGTTCTGTGCAAATAAAAGTGCAATTGTCTATGCACATCTAATGAATGTAGTCTATACTCTTCTTTGTTTTGGTAGTTAGGAAAGAAAACAGGCAGATTAATGAATTGGTTGATGTTAGCCTCAGAAGCCACTTTAGGTAAAAAGGAGGGATTAGTCCTGAGGGATACTCTGTCCTTATGGAAGACAAGATACAGAGATTTAGTACAAAGGGCCTGAAGCTCCGATACCCTTCTAGCTGAGGTAATAGCAATCAAGAAGGCAGTTTTCCAAGACAAATACTTTAAGTCAACCAAAGCTGCAGGCTCAAGGGGGGGCCAATAAGAGCCTGGAGGACTAAGGTTAGATCCCACGGAGGAACCGCATTCTTGACAGGAGGTACCCTTCAAGAAGGTCTTACAGATCTTAGAGGAAGCTAAGGGACCAAGATTGTCTCTGATGTGGAAGTGGGAAATGGCCGCCATTTGAACCTTCACAGTTGAAGAACTGGCCCCTTGATGAAAGATGTGGGATAAGAACTCAAGTACTGCTGGAATGGGAGCCGTAAAGGGGTCCAAATTCCTTTGCCCGGCCCAGATAGAAAAACGTTTCCATTTACTGTTGTAGACTTTCCTGGTAGAAGGCTTATGTGCCGCCACCAGGATGGATTTAACTGCGGACGAGATGCTGGGAGTCCTAGCCACTAACGGAACTGCATCAACCAAGCGGAAAGCTTGAGGTCGTCCAGGTTCGGAGTTTTCAATCCCGAAGGATGAGAAATCAGATCTGGAATGGGATCTAAGATCCAAGAAGGAGCTATGAGATGAGATCGCAGGTATGGGAACCAGGTTTGACAAGGCCAGAATGGGGCTATGAGGATAACCTTACTCCCCAACCGACGAGCTTTCTGCAAGAATTTTGTCATTAACAGGAGAGGAGGATAAGCATAAAGAAGACCGGATGGCCAAGCATGAACTAGAGCATCTCTGGGGGGTCTCCCCCGGTGGAGGGATTAGAGCGAAAAACTGACTGCACTTTGCGTTTGAAGGTGATGCAAACAGATCGCAGCAAGGTTGACCCCATTTGAGGAAGATCTGTTTTGCTACTAAGGGGTTCAGAGACCACTCGTAAGGTGAGAGGATAGTTCGACTCAGCTTGTCCGCTAGAATGTTGGACTGACCCAGAATGTGTGTTGCTAACAGAAAATGGTTGGTGGATATCGCCCACTCCCAAACTCTCATGGCCTCTCGGCAAAGGGGGAAAGACCTGATTCCCCCCTGTTTGTTGATGTACCAGACCACTGACATGTTGTCTGTCTGAATTGCAATAGTCCCTAGAGGAAGAAGGGCATGGAGAGCTTGCAATGCTAGAAGCACTGCTCTCATCTCCAGAACATTGATATGCAGAATGGTCTCTGTTGGAGTCCACGTGCTTTGGACAGTTCTGCCCATGCATGAAATAATCCCTGGCCGAGCATAGCAGATGCCTGGTGGGAGTGGCGAGGAGCCAGTTGTCCAGGTAAGGAAAGACCTGTATTCCCTGAAGCCTCAGGTGGGCTGCTACAACTACCATGACCTTGGTGAACACCCTGGGGGCTGTGGTGAGGCCGAAAGGGAGGACCCTGAACTGATAATGACTGGCCCCCAACTGAAAGCGGAGAAACCTCCTGGATCACCTGTTCATTAGAATGTGATAGTACGCATCCTTGAGGTCTATGGAGCACATCCAGTTGTTCTCCTGCAGAAGGGGGAGAATAGATTGAATGGTGACCATCCGGAATTTCTCCTTGGCAACGGACAGGTTCAATGTAGACAGGTCGAGAATTGGCCTTAAGTCCCCCATTTTTTTTTGGCACCAAAAAGAACCTGGAGTAATTGCCTGATCCGGACTGGCCTGGGGGGACGCGCTGGATGGCTCTTTTTCTTAGCAGCTCTTTTATCTCTAAAGCTGCCACCTCCCTCTAATTGGGTGGGACATTGGGGAGGTGCCCCAACTGAGGGGGAGGGTTCATGAAGGGAATAGAGTAGCCTCTGGGTATTATTCGGAGCACCCAGCGATCTGTCATGATGGACTCCCAATGTGCTAGGTGTTCCGAGAAACTTCCCCCGACTGCCTCCAGAGAGGAGCAGTCGGGCAACCCCCTCAGGGTTGCTGCATGGGTTGGTCGGAAAAAGGTTCCCTCGACCCGAAATTCTTCGGCCCCCCTCTGCCTCTGGGCCGGCATCCACTTTGTCCTCCCCTGCCTCTGAAGGACGAAGGGTCTGGAGCGAAACGGGATTGTTGAGATTTCCGGAACCACATCTTCTTTTGTTCTCTCTGGTTCCTGGAAAAGGACATTTGAGAAGCCGAGAAGCGGATTCCGATGACAGACAATGTCTTCCTGTCTTTCTCGCTCTGGAGTAGCGTATCGCGGATGGTCTTGCCAAACAAGGTAGAACCATCAAAGGGAGCATTCGCGAAGGACGCCTTGAAGGGTTCTGCAAAAATCGCAAAGACGGATCCAGGCATGACACTGCAAGGCGATGCCTGCTCCACTGGCTCTAGCTGCCCCCTCCGTGGCATGGGAGAGAAGCCGCATAGAAGTGTTGGATACCGACTTTAGAGTGGCCATTCATGCCGAGAAGGTTCTTTTGTCCTCGGCCGACATGGACTCTGGGGGTGACCCAGCATACTCTTTGATTAGATCCCGCTGAAGGCGAATCACGTGTGCCAAGTAGTTCAGCGACCTTACGGAGAAGGTGGCTGAAGTGAACATCCGCTTTCCAATGCGGTCCATCGTCCGAGACTCCTTGTCGAGAGGATGTACCGAGGAACTATTCTGAGCCAGTTCCTAAAACAATTTAAGCTAAATAAACTAAGGGTTGACTAATACACACACACACACACACACACACACACACACACACACACACACACACACACACACACACACACAATTTTTTGATAAAAAACAGAGTAAAAAACCCTATGAAACCACTCACAAAACCGCCAGAAGCTCATCACTCGTGCTTCAAGAAGCCGCGGCAAATGAGATCTGAGGACTGGAGGGAGGTAGCAGGGTATTATGGGTAAGATGGAGGAGCTTGGAGCTTGGAGCTTGGAGCTCGGATCTCTAGCTTGGAAAGCTGCCGGCTTGGATCCGGGTCGGATCCGATACCCACAGGTTGCTGATCAAATGAAGTTAACTACTTTAGATCCAATAGGCTACCAGGACTCAATGACCATGTCTCATTGGCCCCAGTTCTTAAACTTAGGTCCGCTAAACTTTAACTAGGTTTATTTTTAAAAAAAATTTCTCTGTTAAGATAACATTTTGTTAAAATATGATTAGTTGCATTACCCTCATAAAACCAGGAGATGGCAGTCTTGCTTGGTTTTGAACATTACATCCACTATATCCTTACCATTTTATGTTTCATTTAAATTGTATGCATATAGTTAGAATTTTTAATATTGTCTTATATATTAGTATATTTTTAAATGGGTTGGAAAATGCATTCTATTTGACACTTTTTATGTAGTAATGTTATTTTATATTTATATTTATATTTATATTAACATTTATATTACCAATTCCTTTGGATGGGGAAATAATCAAAGGGGCTAACGTTTGTACCAGCCCAAAAAGCTAATATCACTGACACACTCATAGACTTAAAAATGTTTGTTAGACGGCTTAATTTAGCAATGTGGTTTAATAATGCTTCAAATGTTACAGCAAGTGATAATTTGCATAGACCTAGCCTATTCAATCCACCTACTCACTCTACTTTATTAATGTTCGAAAAAAGTTGTGAAAATGACATTAGAAATATTGTGTTTGAGACATCAACCTATAAATCGAATATGTCTGTAAATGAGGAGAGGTTATTAAAAGAACTCACAGGGGATCGGAATATACAGGTAATGAAGCCTGATAAGGGGGGTGGTCTAGTTGTAATGGATAGGATTGATTATACAGCTAAAATGCATGAACTATTAATGACTGATGTTTATGAAATTGTTTCTAGAAACGAGATAGCGATTGCTTTTAGTAAAATTGATGCCCATTTGATGGATATGTTATTAGATGGGACATTAACTCAGGCTGATTATGATTTCATGCATAATACTCAGCTGGTAATTGCGAGTATTTTTGGAGTTCCCAAAATAGATAAGGACCTGTATGACCGCCCCCCCCCCCCATTCCACCCAATTGTGGATGCGAAGAAGTCCAAGACTTTTTTCATAGCTAAATATCTGGACAAAAAATTACAGTGTGGGATAGATAAGACTGAACAAATATGCAAGGATTCTTGGCATTTTTTGAAGTTATTAGGGAACCTTGAGCTCAGTAAGGAGGCAGTCTTAGTCACATTAGATCTGCATGATTTATTTTCCGTTATTCCACACGAAGTTGGTATAGAATGATTTGAAGAGCAACTATATAGGCGTAGATCTGTACCCAAGTGTGATGTGACCACCATGTGTGCACTTATGGAAATTGTCCTCAAAAATAATTTTTTATATTTTGAGGGCAGTATTTCAGACAAAATACTGGGGTTGCCATGGGGGCATCATGTGCCCCCATGTTTGCCAACTACAGTATGGCTGAATGGGAAGAAATTTACATTAAAACAAGTTCATATTATGCCAAATGTAGTATGTATGAAAGATTTTTGGATGATTTGTTCCTTATGTGGAATACTACTATGGATGAGCTAAAGCAGTTCTTGAATTATGTGAATGATACAGTTCCCTTTTTACAATTTTCTTATAAAACTGACCAGCACAAAATTGTATTTCTGGATGTAGAGATGAGCAAAAATTATCAAGACGGCAGATATGAGTCAAACATACATAGAAAACCTACTTTTCTGATACATATTTACATTATACCAGTAATCATCCCACACATCAGAAAAAAGCTGTTGTTAAGGGCCAGTTCATAAGACTGGCCCAGCTGATATCTAATGAAAATATTTTTTTGAATGAGTGTGGGAAATTAGAGAATATGTTTTTAAAGAGAGGCTATCCGGAAAGCTTTGTTTATGATATTTTAGGTGAGGTCAAAAGAAAAAGGCAAATAGGGTTAATCCAACCCATCCTTATACATAAGGAGATAGTGAAAGTCACAAAAGAACATAATCAAGAGGGATATAATAGAGCATTTATTACTACTTATAGTTTGGATGCCAGATATATAACTAATGTAATTTTTAAAAATTGGTGGTTGATTTTATCTGAACCAAATATGATGGAAAAGATAGGAATAATACCTAAGGTGATATACAAAAAAGAAACCACCTTTAAGCAAATATTGGAAAAGGCTACTAATACTACTCAGGTGAACAAAATCAAAAGGACTGGTACATTCAAATGTGCGGCATGTAAGTTATGTGCACACATATTAGTGAATGACCATGTAACGATTCAGAATTATATGTATACTACTAGATCCCATTATAATTGCAATTCAGTGAATGTGGTATATGTAGCATTATGTCAACAATGCCCAAGCTTTTATGTCAGGAAGACCTCTAAAAGGCTTAGGGATCGGATTTATGATCACATGAGAGATATTAGGATAGAGGCATCCACAAATGCATTATATAGACACATACAAAAAAATAATAACACCCATGGGTTTACATTTTTTGTACTTGACTCTATACAGAAAGATATGCAGGGTAAAGTGACAGATGATAATTTAAATATCAAGGAAATTAGATGGCAAATCAGATTGAGAGCAATAGTGTATCCTGGTTTAAATGATAGTTGCTCCATTGTACCTTTGTTAAAGATTAAACACTATGTAATATAATGAGAGAGTATGCTCCTTTAAATTTTAAATTATTGTGTAATTGATAAATTGGCATTTATGTTGTGTAGGTATTTAAGTGCATATAGATTGATTTAAATTGTTCTGAAGAAATATATAAATCTCTTTACACATAATCATAATTTACTTTACAGTCATGCTGCATTTCATCCCTATTAGACCCCCACTCTTTTTTCCATAACCATCTGATTTAAATTAATATTGTTGCTAAAATCCATTTATCATTAAACATAATTTCATTCTTTCATTCCATATAACCCATGTAACGTAAAATAACTTTTATCTATTCTTTTAACATATTCTTTATTTCTGTTCTTATAATATCCATATTTACTCATATCCATCTTTATTTTATCCACTTTTTATATCTTCAAAAAATCTTCTTTACATAGTTTTCCCTATAACTCTTTTACTCTTTTATATTTCAAAAACACATGTTCCGTAGTTTCTTCTTCTCAACAATGTAAACATATTCTATCACTTTTCTTTTTATATTTCCTTCTACTGGCAATTTATCTATTACCAGTCTCCACAAAAAATCTTGACCTTCTACTTTCTATCATTACATTTTTATACCATAATTTTCTATCTTTTTCTATATCATCAATTTTTATTTTCCATAAAATATGTTTCCTTAGTAAAATTTTATTTCTTCATTTATAAACTCTTTTTCTCTTTTTTTTACCATACCCCAAAATGTATCATACTAATATTTGTTTTGTGCCAATAGGCTAATTGCAGTACTACTCACAATGTATAAACTACTGTTATATTGCTATGTTACTTACCTTGACTGCTGCTGGTCTTCTATTAAAATATCTAGGTTTCATTACCTGCTTAACCTTATATTTGTAGATATATTTATTTATTTTCACTATGTCTGCAACTTTTCTCCTCGGGTGTCTGCTGAAAAAGGTCACCTTGTCCAGTCAGACTAACCCTGCTAATAAATGTCAAATAAATAAATAAATAAAGTATTTATACAGTTTTGTTACTAATCTCTCATCTTTTTCATTTATCCACTTTAACACTTTGTACAAATTTAATGAAGCATCATATACCACTGGGTTAATTAACCCTAAACCTCCTCCTTCTTTATTTACAAACAAAACTCCTCTGTTTACTGGATTTAATCTAGAACCCCATATAAATGAAAAAAATATCTGCAATAATTCCTTTTCAAATACTGTTAGCAACATAAATACACTTGCTAAGTATGCTGTTTTTTCCCATCAGTACTGAATTTATCAAACAAGCCCTTTTCCGAATGATAATTTATATGTTCACCAGAAAAGACGTTTCCTTTGTTTCCTCTATTGTTTTTTACCATTGAATTTTACTTACATCTTTATTCCCAAATTTTATACCTAACACAGAAATTTAATTAATTGCAAAATATATACCCCCAATCTTTATTACATCACCTAAACCTTTACTTTTCTCTTTATTTAAAACCATCCCTATCATCTCTAGACACTCATTTGTGCAGATTATTACTTCTTTTCCCCATTTTTTGTATTTATTATAATGTAATCTGCATATGTTAACAGAACTGGAATTCTTAACCCTTCAGGTGTTATATACCCCACCTCCTTCCTTTTGTAATTTATTTCACATACTATCACATTCTTAACTAATGCAAAGAGTCTGCAACTCATTGTATACCCCTGTCTCGCACCACTCTTCATATGAACCTCTTGGCTTAACCAGCGATTTACAGATATATTTACTTTATTATTACTATACGCTGACATTCATAATTTCCTAACTTTCTCACTTATATTATATTATTTCATTACTACCTATAAGATTTCACGTCCAATTGTGTCAAATGCCTTATTAAGTTTGCCTATCATGATTTTTGCTTCTTTTTTTCTGTTCATAATATCATCCACAATTTCATTAACTATCATTAATAATTCTCGACAACCCTTCCTCTTTATATTATATATGCTATCTTCTATAATATTTTCCATTTTAGTTTCGTATCTCTTTTGCATTATTTTCATAAAGATCTTATAATCATTATTATTCAACACTATTGATCTAAATGTTTTTTAATTCTCTTCTTTATTCCTTCATCCATATAAATTTAAGTATTATACTACATAATTTCTTCTACATACAAACTTAATTTAACCATTCATAATCTTTAAAAAATATTTTTTTATCAATCCCTTAAAATTTTATACATTCCATACCCCTATTCCATCTGGGCATGCAGCCAAATCTATATTTACTTGTCCTAATACTTTAGCTCATTTAAAGAAATCTCCTTTTCCAACTCTTTATTCTCTTTTTCTGTTAACTTTTTTCTATTTTCCATGTTTTTTTTCACTACCTTATTTTTTTCTTTAAACATTTCTTGCACATATTGTACTACAATATTCATTATCTTTTCCTGAGTTCTTTCTTTTTCTGCTTTTACGTTTTTATTTATCTCATTACACTACCATTTTCTTTTACTAATCTGATTAAATAACTCAATACTTCTTGTTTTCCTTGTAAAAAAAATGTCTTTGCTTATATACCAATTCTTGTATTTTTTCTAGATTTCTTTCATATAATTCATTTTCTTTGTCAAAGTACTTTCTATCATTATGTTCTATATCTTCCAATGTATTATTATATGTACTTTTATATTTTTCTCTACTTTTATCACATCATATTGCAACTGTAAAAAAATATATTTTCCTTAAATATCATCCACTATTCTGACATTTTTTTATAAATTCTCATAGTAATATGATATTTCCCTAACTGTATTACTGATCTATTTCCTTCTTCATTCCATGCTTTCACATTAATCATTTTTATTAATTTGCCTATATTTATATATATTACTTGTTTTCTTTTATCTCTAGCCATATTGCAAGATGATCAGAAAATCCTGCTTTAACTACTTCTTCTCCTATAACTAAACTTTCTGATATTATAAAATAATCTATTTCAGTCCTATACATACCCCTTTTGTAAATCCATTAATTTATGTCCCAAAGTTTTTAACTTGCCACATCTTATAACTTCTAACATTTTGATTATATAATTTCCTTTCTTTTTATGCTTGCCTCTTAAATCAGTATTAAAGTATATAATATTCGTATTTATCGCTCCATAGTCTAAAATCTGATGAAATAAGCTTTCTCTTTCTTTACAGTTAGTATAAGCATATAATGTTATAATATGTATACTTGTTTTTTCCACTTTAAATCTACAATGGTTAATCTTCTCATTTTTGCTAAAGTTACATGTAATATTTTACTGTATTTCTTACAGAATACAACTATTCCAGAACATTTCTCATTTCCCAAATTCCAGATTATCTTTCCTCCCCACAATTTCTCTGTCTGTAATCTTTCTTCATTTGATAATTTTTTTGTGTCTTTTAACATAATTACATCTACATCACAAATATTACACCACTCCAGAATTCCTATTTTTCTTACTATATTCTTAATACTATTCACATTTACAGAAAACACTCTAAAATTTCCATTTTCCCTTAGATTCATGGTTTCATAAGTTCATAGCTAATTACTAGGCTAGCTTTCTTAATAAGCTATTCTAAGTCTACCCAATTTCCTTCCCAAAGGTGAGACTCAAACACTGTACTTTGTGTCTGTGAGTCAAACACCTTAACCTTATACCAAGACCCAGTTTTTAGCTGTGTATATATTCTTTTTCATCCATTTCCTTTTTTTGTTTTGTACTTATCCCTGTGAAGAAATTTAACACTGTCATCCGTGCTAACATGTCTGGCTGAAGTTCTGTACATAGTTTTAGATTAACCTATGTACTACATGCCAGGACAACTAGCTATGATATTGTAAATAAGTTCTTATATGTTGATTAATACTTTGTACAGAATATTTTAAAAACGTTGAACAGTGTTTTGTTACATGTCTAACAACTCATGTTGGTGCAGGAGATACTAAATTCAGATCTTCTATGAGTCAGCTGATCTACAGATGATGTCATCAAATTGTGTTCAGATGCTCTGTGTTTATGTCAAAGAATAAAAGACAGGATGGAAATTTAATAAACAATTTTTTGATTTTTCAAAGAATGAAATGGAAATAAAAACTGGAACAGTTAAGACAGTTAACCTAGTCTATAAAAGAGCCTGCTGATGACAGTTGAAGGTAGTTGTAGTTGTTGAGCTGAGTTCTCATTTGAGTACACAGTTGTACTGAGCAGTGGATACTCAAAGGACTCACCAAGAAATGTAAGCCTGCCTTTGCTCTGTTGTAATATTTAGTTTAGATTAAGGACAGTGTTCTCCATTTAGATAGGAAATTATAGCTGATTAGTCAGAATTTTTCTAAATGTTGGATTTCTATCCTTCAGTATTAATTTCATTTTCCTGGTGATTTAATTCTGTTTATTGAAATTATTGTTTTACATTTATAATCCTTTTGCTCATTATTAAATATTTTTATTATTTTACACTGTGGCTAGTCAATTAGTGTATTCTTTAGTGATTTGAGAGTGCTTATACCTGCTTTGATAATTCCTAGGCCACTCTGAGAGTCTGGCTGCTTTAGGTCATTTGCTACCATTTGTTTTGATATCTAATTTTAATAATTCGACACCCCTTTGAAAGGGCAGGTAGACACTCTGATTGGTGGCAGCATTTTACTGTATCAATTTGGGGAAGGGATGCAGCTAGAAATTTGTATCAGGCTTTCTCAGAAGTGTTTGGATGTGTTAGATTCGATATATATTTAAGTGTGAATGTATCAGAGGTCTTAAACTGGGATACGCTGCTCTGGAGTGTGTAATAAGGAGTTACATTAGGGGTGGACACAAGTATACAGTCCAGCCCCCAATTATAGAGCGTGTTCCTGTTGTGCTCTTAGGGGAAAAATGTGAAATATTACTCTTGTTTAAGTGACGGTCTCACATTAGAGTCAGTAATGAGTTTTGAAGTTCCTTAGTTACTGATCCAGGATAGTAGGGAACATCACATATTGGTGGCAGTTCAGTGGGATATTGACTGGACATCACAATCCCTCTGAATTTTCACTTTTTGTCTTTTATCCTTTTTTTCTTTTACTACCTCCCGGTTTACTTATTTTCATCATTTTTAAGAACCTTCATCTATGTCCTCTTTATTAGTTTTTCTCTAGTTTTCCTTCTATTGTTACTACTTCTAAAATGTCTTCTCTTTCTTTTTCTTTACTGTTATTTTGATTTTTACAATCCATCCATAAATGCCCAGTTTTGTTACATTTATAACATTTCAATTCACATCTTTTTGCATCATGACCATTTCCCCACAAATTTAACATTTTCTTTTGTCACAGTTACTTATCAAATGTCCTTCTTTTCCATAAAAAAACATGTTTTGTGTTGTCCCCAGTATTTTACAATGGATCCCATTCTCTTAATCGACAACACAGTTTGTCGAGTAACAGAAGATTGAACCCACTTCAGCGAAACTGCACAATATCGAAAGTACATTTTTGCATAAGCCGGTTACAGTGGGGATAAGGAAATATATCCTTTTCCCCACTATAGTGCGATCTCGGAGTTGGTATATTTATGTAGGGGGGTGTGGGGGCACAGCCCGCCACATGGGAGGTGCAGGGGGGCTTGCCCCCTGCATAAACAGTTTCAATTTAATGTTTTGTTTTTTTGACAATCGACTTCAGCGAAAGTGCACTTTCAATGATGTGCACTTTCGCTGAAGTGGGTTCGATCTTCTGTTACTCAACAAACTGTGTTGTCGATTAAGAGAAGTAGACCCTTTACAATATTCCTATTCCCCTCCACATTTATCATGCTTGGGATATGTATAGTTTTTCTCTTTTTATTTTTAATACAATATTACAGTCCCATCCACCAGTCCATAAGCCCCTTTGGTCAAAAGTTTTTGCAATTCCCGGTACTTCTTTACATAAAGCTTTTAAATGTCCTTTCAAAGTCTCTCTTTCTTCCTCTGTTCAAAATTGTACATGAATCTTCTTTTTTGTTTCCCTGTTAAATGCTTTTATCACATAAAGATTGCATGGGTTACAGTCTTTCTTTTTTTCATATTCTCCAAGAAAAATTTCCAGTGAAAATACAGTCATAGATATAATGTCACAAATTGACTCTTTGTTAATAAATGATATTACCTCATGTGCTTTTACACCCAAAAGAGCTATTAAACTGTCTCACACTTCATACCTGTGCATTTCTTTATCACCTACTTTGAATCCTTACCACATACTTCTGTTTTTTATTTTCTTCTGCCTTCTTTTCTGCTACTCTACTTTTGCCTTCTTTTACTGTCTCTTCATATGTCTTCTTTTCCATCTCAACACTATTCTTCAGGATTCTGTCTGCATATCTGCATATACCTTCTGTATTTTCTCCATAATGCACCCCCCCCCCAGAAACATTTCCTTCATTTTCTGGCTCACTCTGCACCAACATTTTTTTAAGAATATCATCCCGCAGCCCTCCTAACTGGAAGGTTGAAATTATACATCCATCATTTGCTGACTCATCTCCATCAAACAGGTTTCTTTGAAACATTTCCTCAGAATCCTACACACATTCTCCAGTCTCGATATTTTTCCGTTTATTTCACTACTCCATCATCTCCTTCTCTTTCCATCTGCCTCCATTTTTTATGGGCCACCTCTGTGCCTGGAACAAAAACAGGATGTGCTCCTCCAAAATGGTTCCCACTCAGGTCTCCCTTGAAAAGAGGCCATTGGTCTGATGGGATTAGCCCAGTCAAGTATACATAAATAATACTGCACACAATTCTGTACATAGAACACTATAAACTGTATATAAAGAAAAATAAACTTAGTGGATTATGACTGGGATGCTGATCATAAAAAATGTGTTAATGATTCAAGAAACACTTGCAGTAAAAAGCTTGACAGATTAATTTCTTGAATCTATTTTTTTCCAAACATCTTTATTAAATTTACACATATGACAAAGACAATCTTACATTTATATAAATGAAAAACATACAAAATTATATCACATTAGTTGCAAACAGTTTACATCACAGGCACCAATAAAACAACTGTAGCTGTAAACACTATACATCACTTATAAACCATCCAGTCATGTCAATTAAGCATTATATAGCTCATTCAACTCCTGCCTCTTAAACCTCGTTCCTGCTCTGCATATATTGTTCCCACAATTCCCATTTTTCCCTATGTAGTTTGCTCCTTCCCTTTTCTAAAGATCCCAATTTCAGTTGTTTTTATCTCTGTTACTATATTCACTACTTCTAGTAAAGCTGGTCTAGACTTTGATTTCCATTTTCTAGTAATTGCTTTTTGGCAGCCACCATAATTAGACCCAGCAAGGCTTTACTATGTCTAGGTAATTCCGACTCTGTAGCGTAACTCAAAAAAATCATCCCCCCAGTCGGTTCAATCTACTCACCCAGCATCTCTGACACAGAGGTCGGCAGAGAATCCCAAAAGTCTGTCAGCTTATCACATCTCCAAAAAATATGTTCCCAGCCACCTCTTTCTTGCCCATCATGGGTCTATATTAGAACATTGAAGTATGACTACATTGAATGTTCTAATATCAAACCATTTCACTCGAAACACCATAACATCAAACACTCAGAACACCAAATTTTTCCCAGGGAAAAAATGTGCTGTTCCAACAAACATACACACAACACAAGCACACCAAAATACATAATCCACACACATACACTTCACAAACCTTACACTAAACCATACATACACTACTAGCTATCTACTTACCTTAACCCAACCCTAACTCTAAGGTCCATAACTACCGCACACTCACCTTACCCACTCCCTAACCCTAAAGTCCCTATCGCACACTCACCTTACCCACTCCCTAACCCTAAAGTCCCTAACGGACACTCACCTTACCTGCTCCCTAACCCTAAGGTCCCTATCGCACACTTACCTTTGTTCGCACACTTACCTTAACCCGGTCCGTAACCTTCGCTCTACAGTCGAGGAAATAGCGAAGCTGCAGAAATGGCCCACCGAATACTTTCCCTAGGAAAGTATTCGATATTCTGCAGCTTTGCTATTTTCAGCATTCGATGCAAACGGTTCGATATTAGAACATTCAAAGTAGTAATACTTTGATGTTCTAATATAGACCCCCCACATCACACCTCCAACATTTGCTATTCACCTGAGGAAAAATTCTTTGGAGTCTACTTGGGGTATAAAAATACCTATGTAAACACTTCCAGGCAAAGATCCTAAATCTTCAAGACTTTTTTGCATACTTGGGAGATATACATATATACCCCCATTGTCTTTTTGTGAATTTCTTATCCAATCTCTCTTCCCAATCCTTTCTAAGCTCCTCTGATTGATTCTTATAATTATCATGCAATATTTTATATGCTTTTCTAATTATTCCTATTTTAACAGCAGCTTCTGTTCTACATTCTATTAAAAACTCTGTCAGTGCTAGTCTTTCATTTAGGACCCCCCCTAGTTCTTTCTCTTTGCCTATACTCTGATATGATTCCTTGATAGGGAAGGCAATCTCTAACCTGCAGTCCAAATAAATTCCTGGCCTCTTCTCATTCTATTACCTTTCTCTTTCTAGTAATTTGCTCCCAATACCTTGGTTCTTTTGCCAGTTATCTCAAATAAATTCCAGCCCCCTCTTGCCTAGTATCTGTATCCCTCACCACAGTCAACCATATTGGCAAAATCTCTTTTCTCCATTCCCGTGCTGGTTTGGTTCTTAGAATACTCCCTGCTATTTTATGAATATAATACTCTGCATGATTTTGGTTGTTTTCCTTAAGAGTCTGTATCCAAAATCCCAATCTATCCTTATTTATTGACCTTCCTCCCTGTGTCAGCAGCATTCCTTTCCACACTGAATTATAGTTTACTGCCTGTGCTATGCATAAGACCTTTAACTGTGTTGCTCTAAAATACCCCTTCAAATGAGGTAATCCTAGTCCACCTTGTTCTATTGGCAGAAACAACTTATCCCACTTGACCCTTGCTGCTGTCTTCTCTTCCCAGATAAAATCCTTCAACTGTGTTTTAATTGCTATCCACACCTTCTCCTCCGGTTGATAACAGTATGTCTGACCTATGTGTTAGACTACAGGGACTAAAAACATTTTAATGGCTTGTATCTTAGTATCCATATAACAAAACTTCCAGTTTCTCAATTTTTGTATGATCTTCTGTTTAGTCTCTTCCCACATATCCTTAGCTGCCACCACAGAGTCATTTCTAATCCATACTCCTAAATACTTCATTTTATCATGTCCCCATAAATATGGATATTGTTAGACCAATTCATGTGTGAGTACATAATTTACCACTATTGCCTTTGTTTTAGCTTCATTAATTCTGTATCCTGAGATGATTTGAAACTGTCTTAAAATGTTCCACAACACTGTAATGTCCCTTTCTGGTTTTGTCATCTATAAAATAATATCATCTACAAACACAGCCAGCTTTTCCTGACTACCATACCAATTATATCCTTGAATTTCTGAGTCCGTTATTTTCTTGGCCAATGGTTCTAAATATAATGCAAACAAAGGGGAAAGCGGACAACCCTGCCTGGTTCCTCTGCTCAAGCAGAAATTATCCAAGAGGACCCCACCCACTTTAATTTGCACCTCTGATCCCTCATATATTCTTCTAATCAACCTTATAATTGTATCAGGGAAAGCAAATGCTTCCATTGCCCTGCCCATGAAGTCCCAGTCTACTCTGTCAAATACTTTCTCTGTATAAAGACCCACCAATTAAAGTGGTACTTTCTTACATTTGATTCCCTCTGGATTATTAATGTTCTGTTAATATTTTCAAATGTTTGCCTCCTCTCCACAAAACCACACTGATCCATATATATCAGTTTTGGTATTACTTTTGCCATTCTTTTAGCTATTATACACATAAACATTTGTGCCCTAATAGAGACCTGGTTCAAGGCAGCAGAAAGCACCCCTGCACTACCAGGCTATAACTCATTCCACACCTTTCGGCCCCAGAACTTGGACTGAAGCTCCAAAGGTGGTGGTGTTTCTATATTCATAAAGAATGCTCACACCTCCAGACTGGTAGCCCAACATAACGCATCTGAGATACTTCAGGTGCAGCTAACATTGTGTAAGACAACGATTCAGGTCGTAGCCTGCTATAAGTCCCAAACCATGTCCCAAGACTCACAGTCCATGTTCCTAAGCACCCTGGAGAATATTAAGGTCCAACCTAACACTCTCATACTGGGCAATTCCAACTACCCCTCCATTAACTGGGAAAACTACTCATGTACCAATACACTTGCCCAACATTTCCTGGAATTCATTAATTTCAATGCCCTGGAGCAGCTCGTTCTTACCCCCACTAGAGGTAGCAACATCCTTGACCTGGTCATTACTAACATGGGCGACCATTGCTCTACACCGATAGTCAACTCCTCCCTGGTTAGATCCGACCACAAATGAATTACCTTGGAAATCCACATCCCTCCCACCCCCACCCCCACAAAGGTAACAACCATAAAAAACTTCTCCAAAGCTAACTTTGGGCTCCTAAATACAATACAGAGGTGGCTAACTTCACTGCACCCATGCAAATGGAGATCAGTTGCATGACCGCCGAATCATGCACCGATGCACTGTACGAACATGTACACAAATGCATAGATCTCACCATACCCAATAGAACCAAGACTGGAAAAACTTCCTTATCAGCCTCAACAAAAAGGTTGCGATCCTTCATCAAATCTTCTAAAGCTAGCTATGAAAACATAATTGCAACAGATAGTAAAGACAACCACAAGGCATTCTATAGTTATGTAAAGAATCTCCACGGCAATACCCAGATTTGCTCTGAGCTACTGCACAATGGTATCTCCTATACCGAGCAACATATATTGCCAATATATTGGCCAACAGATTCAGTGACAACTTTACCCCTCTCTCCCCCCAAGGGACCAGTCACAATATTAGCAGATTGCCAGGCATGCAGTATTACTGCTGCACAGGTTAAAACAGCACTGTCCAAGGCCAAGACTACAGCTTCTATGGGACCTGACAATATCCCTGGCTGTGTTCTACATGAACTACAGAGTGAACTGACACCTCACCTGTGTGCCCAGTTCAATCATAGCCTCACCTCAGGCTTTTTCCCTACCAAATGGTGCACTGCTACAGTCATCCCTCTCCACAAAGGAGGAGTGACTACAGACCCGGGGAACTATCGCCCCACTAGCCTGATGAGTGTGACATGCAAAGCTATAGAACGCATCATCATGGACCTAATAAACAAGGATATAGGGAATCTCCAAACTCTGGATCCCACACAGTTTGGTTTTGTGAAGGGAAGATCATGCCGGCTCAACTTGGTCAGCTTCTTTGAGTCAGTCACCATAGCTGTGGATGAAGGCAAGGTGGTTCATACAGCCTACCTTGATCTGGCCAAGGCTTTTGATACCATTCCCCACTCAGGAATCATACAAAAACTCACTAAGCTAGGCATTAACCCCTATATCACTAGGTGGGTTGCAAAGTGGCTCACAGGTAGAACCCACAATGTGAAATTAGCTGACTCCAAGTCAGACTGCCGACCAGTCGTGAGTGGAGTCCCACAGGGTTCGATCCAGGGTCCTCTCCTGTTTGGTATCTACTTCTCTGAAGTCCAGGCCATCATGAAGGGACTCTGGCTGACAAAGTTTGCAGACGATTGCAAGTTGGGAGCTATTATTAATTCCCCAAGTGATGTTGACATCCTACAGAAAGGCCTCACTGAGACCAACGACTGGTGTCAGAACCATAGGTTCATAAGTTCATAGGTAGATACTAGGCTATTGGCCCAAGGGCCTATCTAAGCCTAGCCAACAAGTTCCCTGGCTTACGCCAACCCAAGAAAGTTAATTTCCTGTGCCCCTGTCAAGCAGAGCCACAGAAGTGATCCCCGGGGTGTATTTCCTATTTCCCATCCACTCATCAAGATTTTTCTTGAAGAGTGTTAATGAGGAACTTTGCTTGACATAGATGGGTAGCTTGTTCCAGAGTATGGGAAGTCTCTGGGACAGGAATCTAGCCCTCCAGCATGTCCTGTTTATTGTGGTGACAAGGTTTAAGTCCCTACAGCGTGTAGCTCGGAGGAACTGTGGTGGTGGTGCTGTAGTAGCATTGTCGCTTCACAGTAAGACGCTGTCCTGTTCAATTCTCAGCTAAAGCGTCTTCTGTGTGGAGACGTGTGAATGGGCGTTCCTTTATTGAAGGTTGTGCGTCAGAGCTGGCAACTCGGCATGGAAAAATCTACTGCCAATCATTAGCGGACCGGAGTTCCACTGTGGCGACCCCTAACCGGGAAAAGCCGAAAGACACAACAAGCGTGTAGCTTGGAGGGATTGGGATTTCTTTAGGTGTAGCATGTCCAACAGCTCTGGGTTTGACATAGCTTTATATGTTAGGCAGAGATCACCTTGGAGTAGGTGCTATGCTACACAGTAAAGCTGGAGTTTTTTGAGACGGTCAGTGTAGGGCATCTGTTTGATGTCAGTAATCCTCTTTGTAAGTAATTTCTGAGACCTTCACAGCTGCTACAGATGTCTTGTGAGGTACATTCCAAAAGGGGCATTGTACTCTATAATGGGTCTAATGTGTGTCGAGTAGAGGGGAACAATGACCTCTTTTTTCCTGTTTGAGAACCTTTTTGTGATGAGATGTGCCACGTAGAAGGATTCCCAGACTACTGTGGCAATGTGATTATCAAAGGAGAGACTAGTGTCCACCTGGGTCCCAAGGTCTCTTATCACACATTCGGCATTAAGAAGACTGCCGCCTATGTGGTAGTTAATAGGTACAGAGTTTTTACCAAAGGGGATAACAATACACTTTTTGGCATTGAGCTTCAGGCCATGGCTCTGACACCAGGCATATGTCTCAGTGAGGCCCTTCTGTAGGATGTCCACATCATTTGGGGACTCGACTATAGCTCCTAGTTTGCAGTCATCTTTGAACTTCGTTAGCCAGAGGCCTTCTGTGTTAGCCTGTACTTCAGAGAAGTAGATACTAAACAGGAGAGGTCCCAGGACTGAACCATGTGGTACTCCACTTGTCACTCGTTTGAAGTCAGATTTGGAATCTGCAACTTTTACAGTGTGGGTTCTGTCAGTTAGCCAATTGGCAACCCATCTTGTGACATAGGGATTTATACATAGTTTAGTGAGTTTAGCTATAATTCCAGAATGGGGGATGGTGTTGAAAGCCTTGGCGAGGTGAAGATAGGCTGTGTGAACCACCTTACCCTCGTCTATGGCTTTGGTGACTGCCTCAAAGAAGTCGACCAGGTTCAGGAGGCATGATCTACCTTTCACAAACCCGAACTGGGTGGGGTCCAGAGTTTGGAGGTTACCAATATCTTTGTTTATGGATTCCATGATGATATGTTCCATGGCCTTGCAGACCAGGCTCGTCAGACTAATAGGGTGATACTTTTCAGGATCAGTGGTGGCTCTCCCTTTATGGAGTGGGATAACTGTTGCTGTGCGCCATTCAGTGGGCACAAAGCCTGATGTGAGGCTATGATTGAAAATGGTGCTTAGGTGGGGAGCCAGTTCGTTTTGACGTTCATGTAAAACGCAGCCTGGGATGTCGTCCAGTCTCATGGATGCTTTGTTTTTGGCTTTAGAGAGTGCTGCTTTTATCTGTGTAGTTGTGATTACAGGGACTCTGCATTCTTCATGTATAGATATGGGCCCTTTAGGGGGTGAGAGGGGGGGTAAAGTTAGCACTAAACCTATTTGCCAGGATGTTGTCAGTATCAGTTGGTTCTGTAATTTTTGTGCCATTGCGCTGTAACTCAGAGCAGATCTGGGTATTGCCATTGAGATTCTTGACATAGCTATATAATGCTTTGTGGTTGTC
Source organism: Protopterus annectens (assembly GCF_019279795.1). Classification (NCBI taxonomy): domain Eukaryota; kingdom Metazoa; phylum Chordata; order Ceratodontiformes; family Protopteridae; genus Protopterus; species Protopterus annectens. The sequence continues at coordinate 561,247,368 of NC_056736.1, forward strand.
TTTAGAATCAGTGGCGATCTTGTTTTCGTAGCTAGCTTTGGAGGATCTTATAAGGGATCTCAGCTTCTTACTGAGGCTGACCAGGGAGCTCCTCCAGTCATGGGATTTTACTCTCTTTTGCAACACTTTCTTCCTTCTGTTGTGGAGTTTGTTTATGGCAGGGGACCACCAAATTGGCTTCCTTTCTTGGAGAATAGTATCTTGGTTCTGTTTGGGATAGCATGATTCATGCACTCCTGTAAGTGCTTATAGAGTGCATTTGTGTAGGATTCAGCAGTCGTAACTGTATTGTCCATCTGCATGGGTGTCATGAAGTTTGCCACTTCTGTCTTGAGAACCATGCAGTTGGCTTTGGAGAAATTTTTTACCATGGTTTCCTTAATGGGGGGTGGGGGCAGGATGTGGATATCTAGGGTGATTAGCTTATGGTCGGATCTGACCAATGAGGATTTGACTTCAGGTGTGGAACACCGGTCACTCATGTTGGTAATGACTAGGTCTAGGATATTGTTGCCCCTGGTGGGGGTGTGAATGTTGATCCAGAGCATTGGAATTTATGAATTCCAGAAAGTGCTGAGTGAAGGAGTTGGTACATGAGTAGTTTTCCCAATTAATGGTAGGGCCGTTGAAATTGCCCAATATCAGGGGGTTTGGTTGAACCCTAATATTTCAATGTGTCCCAGTCCATACTTCTCAAACGTCTCTGATTTTGTCAAGGTTTTTTTCCTATCTCTCTTAAAACCTGTGATTGCAAAATGGTGATGGTTTGCCATCAACAAATAATGACATCTATTAAAGCTACAGTCAGACATCTTTTACCTCTGAAAATGTATGCTAATTTACAACCACTGATTGTGCTACCATTTATAGTCAGTAGTATATTTAAATGTGTCCTTGATTTGAGACATTTGTCCCTAATTATTTTTGTGTTGTCCTTGCTTCTGGAGGTAAGAGTTAAAGCTTTGAAAAATGAGGGGTTATGACAGGTGTACTAATTTCCTTCCAAATCACAAAGACATTTCATTGGTGAAGTGATAGTTCAAGAGTGAGTGATTGTGTGCGTTGGTGTGCATGACCTCCATTTACAAAATGAGGAACGTTACCGCTTATAATATGGAGCACATGGGCAAAATGTGAAACACATTTGAAAACAAGCTTACTAACTTCATCTGGAAATCCCATAGGGTCATACCTCTCAACTTCTTAGTGCAAGAAATCTAGAAATAACGTAAAATACCCCCCCCCCCCCCCGAATAGGTACACATTTTAAATGTCGCTCTTATAAAGTTGCTAGGATTAAAGGATTTGTATCTAAAGGGTATGAAACTGAAATGTATGTCATTATTGAGTGACTTCAGTAAGCCCGTGTGATGCAGCGGTGGCGTTGTCACCTCCCAGCAAGAGATTCTCTAGTTCGATTATCGGCTGAAGCGCCTTCTGTGCGGAGTCTACATCTTCTCCCCGTGGTCGAGTGGCGTTTGAGACATGCGTGAATGGGCGTGCCTTCGTGGAAGGTTGGGTGGCGGGCTGGCACCGTAAAAATTTACTGCCAATCATTAGCAGACCGGAGTACCGCTGTCGCGACCCCTAACCCGGAAAAGCCGAACGAAGAAGATTTAGTGACTTCAGTCTTTAGTGATTTGACAGAAAAAAACACGTTTTATCGTCGTAAAGATAGTACTAAACACATTAGGCAAAATCTGGGTAGTTGTGAGGTATGCATAGGATGGTTAACGTTTGTTGTCTTTATACATATTGAAAGCTATTTTGACCAACAAACACCAGTCAGCATTATTCACCACTAATATTAGTTTTAAAAAAATCTTAACTCTGAATGTGTTCTAGACCTTTCCAGAGTGGATCGTTGATTCATTGACTTTTTAAATAAAGACTCAAAACGAGAAACGCTTCTCGGCTATGCGCGTCAACAACAAATCTTGGTCTACCTCAGGCTCCTCAGCAGTCAAGAGGCAAAGGCGCAAAGCCAAACAACAAGGGACTACGGTCGGTCAGACATTAGGGACATTTTTTAAGTATGGCACGTATTCACTTAATAAGTGTTAACATGCCCTAGGTTTTATTTTTAAGAATGAAAGCTACGAAATCAGTAACTCTTAACATCTAGCATCATTTTGTGGTTACAGTCATTAAATATTTGCCATAAAATTAAATATTACGATGAACAGATAAGATGCGGAATCAGTGACGGTTAATGACTATATTTATTGACCATGTGTGGTGCACCGTGCAGAAATGCCAAAAAAGGCTGATGTCTTTATAGGACTTAGCTTCCGTGTCTCGCTCCGTTCATTGCTGGGATAGGTTTCCACTTTATGAAGCTGATAAAAAAGGTAACCTGGAAAAAAAACGAATGAGAACTGTGTGCCTCTGTGTGGCGCTGTCGTTTTTCTTCCTTTACTATTAGACGTAGTCGTTCCTCACGTTTGGCTTTTCTCAACTACCTTTTGGAGAAATTTTCACTGGTTAAATGCCTAAAATAAAATGACAGCAATGGCGGCTTCTGATAAATGCACTAAGGATAAATTGTTATCGTTTTTAGAGGATCTTGAAGTACTTTCAAGGTAAACTCGGATGTGTAACTGCAAGAAAGCTTTTAACAACTTTCTTAACTGCACCATGTCGGGGTTTCAGAGTTGTAGGAAGTAGTGGTGTATAATACTGCTTATCATCTCAGCTGATGTTTCTGTAGGAGTTAAGACTAGTGAATTTCTTCTATTTATTTATTATTCCGTAAATTTAGTTGTACGATTAGCTGTCAGTTGACCGGAAAAACCATGTGCTGTATTATTACCAACTTTTATAGCTGCCTTTCACTGGGACTAGGTTTATATATGTTTCTGCAGAAAGTGTGGCAAAAACCTGGTTTTGTTATTGCTTTTGCAGTAAGGATGTCGTTCTTTGCAGCGGAACAGAATGAATATTCTGTGTTTTGTTTGTTTGATGCATATTGCAATGAGTTCCACACCTCATCCAGCAAATCTGTCTTGGTTTACTGTTGCATGTACTGCGAAATATGCATCCCTTTGACATCCGTAGAAGCTGTTGACTGCATATATACATATGTTCATACTAGGCTATCTGCCCTAGGGCATTTATAAGCCTAGCCAGAGTGTGTTAGGTTTTCGCCACCCATTTTAAATTAATTTTGTTATGCCCTTTTTCGAGGTTAGTATACTGTGCCTCTGTCTAACAGTGACACAGAAGTGATACCCGGGGTAAACCTACGATCTCCCATCCACTCATCAAGATTTCTCTCGAAGAGAGTCAATGAGGGACTCTGCCTAACCTGGACTGGGATTTTATTCCAGAGTGAAGGGAGCCTCTGGGTTATGAATCTGTCCCTCCAGCATGTCCTATTTATTTCAGTGCTGAGGTTCAAGTCTCGAGCGTAGCTCGATGGGATTTGGATTTTCTGAGGTGCAGCATGTCCATTAATTCCGGGTTGGACATGGCTTTATACGTCAGGCACAGATTGCCTCTGAGCAGGCGGTATGCCACTGAGTAGAGCTGGAGTTTCTTTAACCGGGCAGCAATATGGCATCTGTTTGAGCCCTTTGATCCTCTTGGTGAGGTACTTTTGGGGTCTTTCCAGTTGCTGCAGGTGTCTGGTAAGGTACATCCCAAAAGGGGCATTGTACTCAATTATGGGCCTGATGAGGGATGAGTAAAGAGGCACGATGACCTCCCCTGATCTAGATGTGAATCTCTTCATGATTAGGTGGGCTATGTAAAATGTTTTTCTAACCACTTTGGCCACGTGGTTGTCAAATGAGCGATTGCTATCAACTTGGGTCCCCAGGTCCCTAATTACTTCTGTACTTAATGGATTACCACCTATGTGGTAATTTGTGGGCACTTTGTTTTTGCCAGAGGGGATGACTATACACTTTTTGGCATTTAGCTTGAGGCCATGGCTCTGGCACCAGTTGTCTGTTTCTATGAGGCCCTTTTGGAGGATGCTTGTGTCGGCTGGAGAGTCGATTATGGCGCCCAGTTTGCAGTCATCTGCGAACTTGGCCAGCCACAGTCCTTCCATGTTGGCCTGTACCTACGAGAAATATATACCGAACAAGAGAGGTCCCAGGACTGAGCCTTGTGGGACGCCACTTGTAACTGGTTTGGAGTCTGACATGGCTCCAGCAATTCTAACCATGTGGGTTCTGTCCTTGAGCCAGTTTGCAGCCCATCTAGTGACATAGGGGTTTATATTTAAGCTGGTGAGCTTATCTATAATGCCTGAGTGGGGTATTGTATCGAAGGCTTTTGCGAGGTCCAGGTAGGCTGTGTGGACCACCTTCCCCTCGTCAATTGCCTTAGTGACTGTTTCAAAGAAATCAACCAGGTTTAAGAGGCAGGATCTGCCCTTAACAAAGCTGAACTGGGTAGGATCCAGTGTCTGTAGGTCCCCAATATTTTTATTTATGAGGACCATGATGATCCTTTCCATAGCTTTGCAGACCAAGCTAGTCAGGCTTATGGGGCGATAGTTTCCAGGATCCGTTAAGGCACCACCTTTGTGGAGAGGGACCACTGTTGCTGTACGCCACTCTTTGGGTACATATCCTGTAGTAAGGCTGAGAATGAACAGTAGTTTTATGTTTGGGTTTAGCTCTTCTTGGAGTTCATGTAGGACGCAGCCCGGGACACTGTCTGGTCCCATTGATGCTGTGTTTTTTGCTTTGGAGAGGGCAGCTCTTACCTGAGCATCTGAGATGTTAGGGGGGGAGCATATCTGGGAATTCCCACCCAGGTTCCTAACATAACTAAAGAAAGCCTTGTGATTATCCTTAGTGTCCTGTGCAATTTTTCTCTTGAAGCTGGCCTTAGACGATTTTATGAGTGCCTGTAGTTTTTTGTTAATACTGATCAGAGATGCCTTCCCTTTTTGGGATTTTGCTCTATCATGTAGTAGCTTCCTCCTTCTATTGTATAGTTTGTTTATGGCTGGGGTCCACCAGACAGGACGTCTGCCTTTGGAGGATTGGGTCTTGGTTTTATTTGGGATTGCATGATCCATGCATTCCTGAAGGTGTTCATAGAATGCGTTTATAAAGGATTCTGCGATCTGGGCCGTATTTTCCACAGGCCCGGGGGCTTTGAAGGATTCCACCTCGGTTTTGAGGAGTGTGAAATTTGCTTTAGAGAAGTTTTTCACTGTGGTTTTCAGGGCAGAGGGGGTGGAGTCGGCATGTGAATATCCAGTGAGATTAGTTTATGGTTTGATCTTACCAGTGAGGGATACACCTCTGGTCTGGAGCATAGAGTCCCCATGTTGGTGATGACCAGGTCCAGTATGTTTTCCCCTCTTGTGGGAGTGGTAACAAGTTTTCCATAGCATTTGAGTTTATAAATTCTAGGAACCTTTGAGCTAGGGTGTTGGAGCTAGAGTAATGCTCCCAGTCTATGTTTGGATAGTTGAAGTCGCCCAATATAATGGTGTTTGGAGAGACCTTCATATTTTCCAGTGTTCTCAGGAAGGCCGAGTGGGGTTCCTGGGTTTGGGAGGGTGGTCTGTAGCAGGCTATAAACTGGAAGGCAGTTTTACCCACTGTTAGTTGCACATGGATAGTCTCTGATGCTTCGTGCGTGTGGGTATCTTTGACGAATATTGATACTCCCCCTCCTTTTGTGGTTCGGTCCAAGTTTTGGGGCCGAAAAGCATGGTATCAGGTATAACCTGGGTAGTGCTGGGGTGCTCTCGGGAGCCTTGAAGCAGGTTTCTGTTACTGCACAGATATCGATGTTCTCCATGCTAAGGAGAGTTTTGAGTGTGTGCATCTTGAGGTTTAGAATTCTGGCGTTGAATAGCATTACTCTTAGTTTCTTATCCCTTGTGAGACCTATGGAGGTGGGTTTGTCTTTTGAGCCTTGCCTAAAAAGCCACTATGGGGGTAGCAAGAGCCTTTGCTAATATCCGAAAGCCCAGGGGTGACAGGTGCAAGCCATCCCTAGCGAAGCATCGTGGCTTGTCGAGCATGTCATCCCAGGCTGACAGGCGTTGGATCCCCTTTGAATGACACCAATACTTAAGCCAATTGTTGAAATTGATCATCTTGTCTTCATATTGTGGCATCATTCTTGGTGAGGGTAAGATGCTACTCAAGGTCAGGGTCATACCGGCCTGGGCTACATGCTCAGAGAGCTCCTCTATGTCTCTTTTCATGTAGTCCAGGGAGGTACGTCTCAGGTCATTCACACCATCATGGACAATGACTGAGTCATATTTGTACTTGCCTTGGAGTGACCTGAGTGCTTGTGTTATGTGGCGGATCCTAGCGCCCGACAGGCAGCTCACCGTGACCTTCTCCTTGTTCAGCCTGGTGAGCGGGATGTCAGTGTGCTTGACGATAGAGTCACCTATTACAAGTGTATCAGGTGTGTTGTTTAGCATTAAGGGCTGTGACTGTTCGGCACACTGGCTTTGTGAGCTATGTGTTGCACGTGTTTTGGGGTAGCGGTTGCTTGGGTGTCTGCTTTGGAGGTCTCTGCTGCTTAGGCAGATTTTTATTTAGAGCCTCCGAGTATGTTTTTGTGTGTTTATGTGTTTGGTTTGCTGTCATGGTAGGTCTATGTGAGACTGGAATTGTAGTGAGTGTGGTTTCCTTCTCCTCCTGACTGGTTTCGCCAGTACTGAGTTGAGAGAGAGCTTAGCCTCCAGTATGGCTATATGGTTGCATCTCTCACATGTGTTGGAATTTGTTGGGAGGAGGAGAGGGTTGTCTGTGTACATGAGGCAGTTGTAACATTGCCTCAAGATTCCCAGATTCACTAGCTGAACCGGAGAGGAGATTGACAACTGACCTTTGGACATGCTAGAATAGTATTGGGAATTCCTTTATAATTGAAAAAAAGGGCCAATGGGGAACAAGGTACTCAAGGGGAGTTTGTGAGGGTGTAGTGCTTTTAATATTTTAGTGCTGACTTATATAATTGTTTTAGTGAGCAAGTGCCAGGTAACTTAAATGCAAAAACGACAGACAGTAACTTTCTTTCAAGTGAAACAAGGAAATAAGTACAGTAAGCAAAGCAGATATCAGTAGGTATCCACAGAAGTGCTGAAAAGCCGCGTTTTAGGTGGAATTAGCGTTTCAGGGAAATAACAAGCAAACAAACAACACGCATACAAATAAAGCTAGATTCAGCAGGCCTGTATCTAGTCTATGCTACAGCAAACAAGGTGTATCAATTTCAGTAAGAAACAGTTCAAATATGCAGGCACTATAAGCCTTTAACCAGAAATTCCCAGCTCAAGCAAACAAACAACACGCATACAAATAAAGCTAGATTCAGCAGGCCTGGATCTAGTCTATGCTACAGCAAACAAGGTGTACCAATTTCAGTAAGAAACAGTTCAAATATGCAGGTACTATAAGCCTTTAACCAGAAATTCCCAGCTCAGAAGGGCAGAGTCCAGCCTCTCCTCCCACAAGAGTGCAGACCACGAACCTTCTTAATGTAAAATAACTGGCCTGAAGCCCAAGTGCTTAAACCAGAACTAATACACTTTTAGAATAACAGACCCTGAGCCCTCAATCAGCTACCTGTCCTGCAGACATAAATCCTTGTTGGAAC
>NC_056736.1:561257460-561307460 GCF_019279795.1 Protopterus annectens
TGTCCCTGTATGTTCTTCAGCGATGAAAGCAATGCTTCCTCATGTTCTGGTAACTTTACCGATCGTGAACTAAGCTGCAGTGTCAGTCCCAGCCAGTAGCATGAGCTTCAAATATCGCAGATTGTCCAAGAAAGAGGAGTCTGTGCAAAACTAACTTTCATCTCCTGAGGGAATATGTGCCGTATTGGTGCTGGTAAGGAGCTGCATCAGTTTTCTGTGTTTTTCAGACCCCCCCCCCAAAAAAAAAAACGTTACTATCGCGATTATGAAGTGGTTGGCCAATGGACATATGGGTACTTTTTTTTCCACATTTATACTGTTGCCCCAATAACAGAAAAGTACCATAGCTAGATACACACACACAGATATGTATACAAGTACAGACACACATATACATATATCTGCATAAATAACACGTGTGTGTGTATGTATGTGTGTATATATATATATATATATATATATATATATATATTCAAAATAGCCACCGACCACTATGTTGAGACACAAGAGCGTGAAGGCTGGTTTGTAGTAAAGATTTATTCTAACATAAACAACGACTAAGCGCTTTCACCAATCACTGGCATCATCACAGTCGTATACAATTACAACATCATCACTTAAATACCCACCACCCACTTAATTAGTAATTAAACCAATTAATTAATTAGACACAAATAATTTATACATAGTTACATTGAATGATTAAAAAATTTTTTAAACATTAAAATCTACCTCAAAATATCTAATATTATGAACCTACTACCTAACCAATGAGCAAGTAAGTACAAAAACATGGAAATATATATATATGCAATTATAAAACCATACAACTAAAGTTCTTAAATACATATAAACACAACACTTTCAAGAATGTGTATACATTAATTAAACATACTTTATTCATTTGTTTCATTTAAATGATTGCACTAATACCACTTTTGACTTTCAACACTGACCTAATTGCAAACTGCATATTCAAACATATACTTGATTAATGTTCAATATTGCTAATTGTTTAAATTCCTAGACAACACATATTGTACTGCAAGAGTATTAAATATCAGTCACAAAAGAAAAAAAACACATATAAAAATACATATAAAAAAACATAAGAAAAGCACATATGTGTTTAAATATTTAAAAAATTAAATAAACATTCACCAATATTATATTAAATAATATAATATCTAGACTTCAAATGGGGTTTCAATGAAATACTATCATTGAGGCCAGGGTATCTCATAGCGTTCAACCTAATTTGCCATTCTAACTCAAGAAGTGCTACCATATTATTGATGTCACCACTGGCATTAGGATACACCCTGTCAATAATAAAAAATAAAAATTTATTATAAGCAGGACATTTTTGCACATGCAAATAAAGGGCATTGTGAACATCCTTTCTCTTAATGGATCTAATATGTTCACTTATTCTTTCTTTTAATCTTCGTGTAGTCATGCCGACATAAAATGCCTCGCATGACATACAAGAAGCCACATATACACAATACCTAGTGCTGCAGTTACATAGTCCTGGACAAGCAATCGTGCGTTTATATCCAGTGATACATAAATATGCCCCTTCTGCTATAAACCTACAACCTTTGCAAGCATCACATTTACTCACTCGAGACCTGTTATAAAGATTACCTTCTTTTTCCAAAATATTTTTCAAATTCTGTCCCCTACCAAACACAATCACCGGTTCTTTACCCAGGATCATTTTGGTGTCACTGCTTAAAAAATAGTCCCATATGTTTCTCAGACTATTACATAACTCCACTGCCTTCTCGTTGTATTTTAACCCAAATGTAGGTCCATGTACCTTCCTAGCAATGGAATTCTCCACATTTTCTACAGTGTCACCATTTGTCTTGACATTCAATATAGGAATATACCTGCCCTTCCTTCCCTTATATATATTTCCTTTTTACTCTTAATCAACAGGTCTAAGGGGTAACCTCGCTCCAAAAACATTCCAATTAACTTGAATATTTCTTCTTTAAAAAGTTCCTCATCACTAATGAGCCTTGATAAACGCACCATCTGGCCCTTAACTACTCTTTTCCTTTGATGAAATGGGTGACAGTTGGTATAATGCAACAATGAATTAGAATAACTTGGTTTTCTATAAACAGTACTCATTAAACCCTGTTCAGTCGTAGAAATAGTAATGTCCAAGTAATTAGCAAATTCTTTATTCCATGTATAGGTAAACCTCAAAAAACTAGTGGTGCTGTTTAAATAATCAACAAATTCCACCACACTATCATTGTCGCCCTTCCAGAGTATTAACAAATCATCCAAAAACCTGTTGTATGACAAAATGTTGTTAATAAATCTCGAACTAAAAATGAATGACCTTTCCCAAGATAACAACAAGATAGCAAATTAGGTTGAACGCTATGAGATACCCTGGCCTCAATGATAGTATTTCATTGAAACCCCTTTTGAAGTCTAGGTATTATATTATTTAATATAATATTGGTGAATGTTTATTTAATTTTTTAAATATTTAAACACATATGTGCTTTTCTTATGTTTTTTATATGTATTTTTATATGTGTTTTTTTCTTTTGTGATTGATATTTAATACTCTTGCAGTACAATATGTGTTGTCTAGGAATTTAAACAATTAGCAATATTGAACATTAATCAAGTATATGTTTGAATATGCAGTTTGCAATTAGGTCAGTGTTGAAAGTCAACAGTGGTATTAGTGCAATCATTTAAATGAAACAAATGAATAAAGTATGTTTAATTAATGTATACATATTCTTGAAAGTGTTGTGTTTATATGTATTTAAGAACTTTAGTTGTATGGTTTTATAATTGCATATATATATTTCTATGTTTTTGTACTTACTTGCTCATTGGTTAGGTAGTAGGTTCATAATATTAGATATTTTGAGGTAGATTTTAATGTTTAAAAAATTTTTTAATCATTCAATGTAACTATGTATAAATTATTTGTGTCTAATTAATTAATTGGTCTAATTACTAATTAAGTGGGTGGTGAGTATTTAAGTGATGATGTTGTAATTGTATACGACTGTGATGATGCCAGTGATTGGTGAAAGCGCTTAGTCGTTGTTCATGTTGGAATAAATCTTTACTACAAACCAGCCTTCACGCTCTTGTGTCTCAACATAGTGGTCGGTGGCTATTTTGAATTGCTGGTTGACCCTAAATTGGGTTTTGTCTGTGTTTTATTCGATATATATATATATATATATATATATATATATATATATATATTAGGTAATATACGTGTGCTGTTGTGCATCGTTCATGAGAGATGGCTTTGACTAAAAAAAAAAGTCTGTACTTTTGATTGAAAAGCCATTTAGTTGAAAACATTTAACACAGCATATATAATTTTTTTTTTGTAAGGGGGCAACCAGCCATGCACCCCAAGTGGGGGGACCTACCCCCCCTTAGTTATATTTTATAACCCCACAATCGCGTACACACAGTTAATCAGTGGTGTACTCAAACTCAATCATCTAGAAATCTGGAGGAACAATATGACAATGGGCATTGCCAATCCACACAAAATCTTCTAAATTATGTCACATGATCAAAAACTGACACTAGAAATGCCATATATAGACTTCTACAGTTTTTGAAGAAATTACTTTTCAGTCAAAACTATGTGCAATCATTTTAACATACTGTTTTGTCTTTCAGTCAAAGCTGCATTCAGAATTATAACACACCCATATATGCGTACACCCACACGAATGCACATACACACCCATTGTATGTATAAATATATATATATATATAAAATCACATGTGTGTGTATGTGTGCACATATGTATATATGGATCTACTTCAGTAGATCGACTTACCTGAACACCGAAGCCCAAATACCCGAGACGAAAGCACTGAACGGAACAGGATACCGAACGTAGAAAACATCAGAAAGTTACAGTGGGAAAAGAGTTGGTTGGCCACCATGGTGACCTTTGCCCTTTTCCACGCTGTAGTGTGATTTCGGAGTTGGTATATTTAAGTAAGGTGGGTGCGGGGTGCCTGTGGGCTGAAGCTCCCCAGTTGGATGGGTTGAATTTAGTGTGGTTTGTTTTCATGGTGGTGTTGGATAACTTACCGTTTTCCCGGTGCGAGTTTCCGATGTTTTCTACGTTCGGTATCCTGGTCTGTTTGGTGCTTTTGTCTCTGGTATCTGGGCTTCGGTGTTCAAGTAAGTTGATCTACTGATGTACATCTGTGTGTGTGTGCATACACACACACACACAAACACCTTCTTCTTTTTCTTTCGGCTTTTTCCGGTTAGGGGTCGCCACAGCGGATCACCTGTCCGCTCATGATTGGCAGTGGAGTTTTTTACAGTGTCGAATTGCCAGCCCGGCGCCCAACCTTCCACAAAAGGCACACACGGACTCACAACTAGGGCCAATTCAGAGTGTCCAATCCACCTACTGCATGTCTTTGGGATGTGGGAGGAAACCCACCGACCACAGGGAGGACATGCAGACTCCGCACAGAAGGCACCCCACCCGGGGATCAAACCTGAGAACCTCTTGTGAGGCAACAATGCTAACCACTGCTCCACCGTGGCCACCCACACACACACCATGTATCTGATATATGTGCACACATATATATAGATATAGGTATAACAAACGTGTGTGCACACAACCATCATCATATGTCTATAGTATGTGTATGTAGATATATATATTTTTGCAGACAGTAATACATATGAGTATACATGTATATGCATACCCAGCTGTGTGTTTGTATATGTGTATGTATCTATATGTGGGTGTGTGCGTAGTGCGAGACTAACCCTGTTAAAGTGTAAGAAAGTAAATAAGCAAGCATACACACACACACACACACACACACACACACACACACACACACACACATATGTATATACACTGTGCAGTGAAAAAGTATTTGCCCCCTTCCTGATTTCTTATTTTTTTGCATGTTTGTCACACTTAAATGTTTCATATCATCAAACAAATGTAAATATCAGCCAAAGATAACCCACACAAAAGTTTTTAATTGATGATTTTATTTATTAAGGAAAAAAGTATCCAAACCTACATGGCCCTATGTGAAAAAGTAATTGCCCCCTAAACCTAATAACTGGTTGTGCACCCTTAGCAGCAACAACTGCAGTCAAGCGTTTGTGATAACTGGCAATGAGTCTTTCACATCGCTGTTGAGGAATTTTGGCCCACTCTTCTTTGCAGAATTGTTTTAATTCAGCCATGTTGGAGGGTTTCTGAGTATGAACCACCTTTTTAAGGTCATGTCACAACATCTCAATGGGATTCATGTCTGGACTTTGACTAAGCCACTCCAAAACTTCATTTTGTTTTTTTTTTTTTTAAGCCATTCAGAGGTGGAGTTGCTGGTGTGTTTTGGATCAGTGTCCTGCTGCAGAACCCAAGTGCGCCTCAAGTTGAGGTCACGAACTGATGGCCGGACATTCTCCTTCAGGATGTTTTTGGTAGAGAGCAGAATTCATGGTTCCATCAATCACAGCAAGTCATCCAGGTCCAGAAGCAGCAAAGCAGCCACAGGCCATCAAACTACCACCACCATGTTTGACTGTTGGCATGATGTTCTTTTTCTGAAATGCTCTGTTACTTTTACGCCAGATGTAATGGGATGCTTACCTCCCAAAAAGTTAAACTTTTGTTTAGTCAGTCCACAGAATATTTTCCCAAAAGTCTTTGGGTTCATCAAGATGTTTTTTCGCAAAAGTGAGACCAGCCTTTTTGGTCAGCAGTGGTTTTTGCCTTGGAACTCTGCCATGCATGCCATTTTTGCCTAGTCTCTTTCTTGTGGTTGAGTCATGAACACTGATCTTAACTGAGGCAAGGGAGGTCTACAGTTCTTTAGATGTTGTTCTGGATTCTTTTGTGACCTTTTGAATAAGTCCTCTCTGCGCTCTTGGTGTAATTTTTGTAGGCCGGCCAATCCTGGGAAGGTTCATGTTTTCTGTATTTGTGGATAATGGCTCTCACCGCAGTTCGCTGGAGTCCCAAAACTTTAGAAATGGCTTTGTAACCTTTTGCAGACTGATAGATGTCAATTACTTTGTTTCTCATCTGTTCCGGAATTTGTTTAGATCGCAGCATGATGCCTTCCTTTTTGGGATCTTTTGACGTACTTCACTTTATCTGACAGGTTCTATTTAAGTAATCTCTTGATTCAACAGGTCTGGCAGTAATCAGGCCTGGGTGTGGCTAGTGAAATTCAACTCGGCTTTCCCAAAAACGTGATTAACCACAGTTACTTCATGATTTAACAAGGAGGGCAGTTACTTTTTCACATAGGGCCATGTAAGGTTGGATAGTTTTTTTTTCCTTTAAGTAAAAATCGTCACTTAAAAACTGCATTTTGTGTTTACTTCGGTTATCTTTGTCTAATATTTGTCTAATATTTAAATTTGTTTGATGATCTGAAACATTTAAGTGTGACAAGCATGCAAATAAATAAATCAGGAAGGGGGCAAATACTTTTTCATTGCACTGTATTTATATGGGTTTCCTAGTACTGGTCTAGTTTAACTTAAATTGACATTTGCATTGTTGACACACACTGGCAATACAGATGGTCAACAGGCATGCAAAATCAACAGTCCTTGAGGTAGGGGAATATCCTTTTTCCCTTGGGACTGTGTAATCTTGGTCTTTGTGCGTTTATTTGTGTGTGTTTGTACACACATACATATATATATATATATATATATATATATATATATAGATGTAAGTATCATTAACGGGAGGTGTGGGGGCTTTTACCCCTTTACCCCTGCATTAAGCACAGGGAGTTATGACCTTGCACCCCCCCCCCCCACAATAACCACTGTTTTCTTTTATGAGTGTTCAGTGGTTTAGCCTTGGAGCATACACAGCAGAGTGTTGGTGGTTCTTTGTTGATGTTAGCAACATCGATGATACCGAATGCATATGTGTGTGTATATTTTATATAAAACAGTGTAAGAAACTTCTCTGTGTGGAAGATTTTCAGTCAATATATTTCTAGTTAAGCACTGTATATTAATCAGATCAGACAATAGTAGTAGAAGTAGCGAATGTAAACTCGTCAAAACAAATCAAAAAGTAATAGTAGAAAATATATAATTGTATAGCATTACTAAGTATTCGAAAGTAATCCAAGCAAGGCAGGCAGTCTGTTTCCAGTCGAAAGGATTTTTTCTATTATTACTTTTTGTTTTGGTTTGACTTGAGACGAGTTTACGTTCGCTACTTCTACTACTATTGTCTGATCTGATTAATATACAATGATTAACTAGAAATATACGGACTGAAAAATCTTCCCCACAGAGAAGTTTCTTACACTGTTTTGTTTTTGGACCCACTACACATAAGTGGGTTGTTTTGAGACTTCGGGGATACCACGGAGATTACTTTTTTGTATATTTTATATAGACACACAAACACACGTACAGAGGCTTTCTAGGCATCGCCAGGCTTTGGTGAATAATTTAAACAATTTTGAAAGCTGTTGACTTTTTTTCTTCTGTCATGGAATAACTACATTTATGCAACTTTTCTAATTACCTTTTTAACATGTACAATTTAACCAACAGTGCAGGCATGTGGTTAATATTTAGTCAACAAAGGCTGAAATACTTGTGGTGAAGGATGTTTGTAGTACTGCTGGGTCTTTGAAACATGGAAGGGTGTGTATGCTCGCAGTAGTGATTAAAAGACTGGACACACACAACTGTAATAAATGAGCACAAAACAAAGTATTTTGACCAGTTTTGTTTGATTTATACTGTATCTTTTCAGACTTTGCTGTCTGCCTCTTAGTACCCATTCTTCTTGTGACTGTAGACATTGTGTTATGTTTAAGCAAAAAGCTGACGTGGAAAAAAGTGTAGAGTAACATTTCTTGTAACATAGTTTAAACTGGCATCAGCTGCTCTGTGCTGCACAAATGATCAGTATGATCATGATCTGCTAGTGTCATGGAAGACTTGTTAACAAAGCTTTTACTACCTTTGGCGAGAGGAAAGGGAGAGAGAGAGAGCAAGAGATAGGTTGCTTGTCATGAAATCTTAGTGAATTAGACATAATTTTAGGTAGACAAAGCACTTGATGGCATTGATTTCAAATATTTTATTTGTATACAGAATTGTGATTGAGCTGCAGTCATTTAATATTGTAAACTTTTTTCTTGGGTGTTGTTTTCATTGTTGGTGTATAAAAACGGATATTTTATATACATCATATCATATGGTATTGATATTTAGGGTGTTTTTTGATAATCAGCTGTTTGGCATAAACACTTTTGTATCTGTGTGTATATATATATATATATATATATATATATAGGTTCATAGGTTTATACTAGGCTATCTGCTCTAAGGCATTTATAAGCCTAGCCCAAATTTTTGTGGCTTACGCCACCCCTTATATGAAAAAATACTGTGCCCATTAGTTTGTTGTGCCTCTGTCCAGCAGTGACACAGAGATGATTCCCGGGGTAAACATACAATCTCCCATCCACAGGTCAAGATTTCTCTTGAACAGAGCCAGCGAGGTGCTCTGCCTCACATGGACCGGGATTTTATTCCACAGCATAGGGAGTCTCTGAGTGATAAATCTATCCCTCCAGCACGTCCTATTTATGTCCGTGCTAAGGTTTAAGTCGCTTGTTCTAGTGGTTTTGGTGGATTTGGATTTTTTGAGGTGGAGCATGTCCATTAATTCCGGGTTGGACATGGCCTTGTATGTCAGGCACATGTCACCTCTGAGCAGACGGTATGCGACTGAATAGAGCTGGAGTTTCTTCAATCTGGCAGCATATGACAGATTTTGGAGTCCCTTTATCCTTTTGGTGAGGAACTTTTGGGGTCTCTCCAATTGCTGCAGATGTCGGGTGAGATACATCCCGAATGGGGCATTGTACTCGATCATTGGTCTGATAAGTGAAGAGTACAGGGGAACAATGACCTCACTAGATCTGGATGTGAATCCCTTCATGATGAGGTGGGCAATGTAGAAGGTCTTTCTAACCACTTTAGCAACGTGAGTGTCAAAAGAAAGGCCACTGTCAACCTGGGTCCCCAGGTCCCTGATAACATCTTCTGTGCTTAGTGGATTGCCACCTATATGGTAGCTTGGGGTTACCTTGTTTTTCCCGAAGGGTATGACTATACATTTTTTGGCGTTTAACTTCAGGCCATGGCTCTGGAACCAGCTATCTGTTTCCGTGAGTACCTTCTGAAGGATATCCGTGTCCGATGCACTTTCCACTATGGCGCCCAGTTTGCAGTCGTCTGCAAACTTTGTCAGCCAAAGTCCTCCCATGTTGGCCTGTACTTCTGAGAAGTAGATGCCGAACAATAGGGGGCCAAGGACCGAGCCCTGTGGGACACCACCTGTGACCGGCTTGGAGTCTGACATAGTGCCAGCAACTCTAACCCTGTGGGTTCTGTCCTTAAGCCAGTTTGCAACCCATCTTTTGACATACGGGTTTACATTTAAGCTGGTAAGTTTTTCTACAATACCCGAGTGGGGTATTGTGTCGAAAGCCTTTGCAAGGTCAAGGTAGGCTGTATGTACTGCCATATATATATATATATATATATATATATATATATATATATATATATTTTTTTTTTTTTAAACCCTTTATTAAAGTATCACTTAAGAAATATGCAAACATACATTAACAGAAAATAAAACAAACTGTATTAACATTTTTCATTTAAATACAACGCACATCACATATATTTTCTTTGCTGCTATCATCAGTCTGACAGTACAAAAAAATTGCTGAATTCTTACCTTTCTTAAACCTCACTCTTCACCCTCCTGAACATTATTATGCATGTGATTGTTCTTACAGTTTCCATTCACCTGTGTAGGATTTGCTTCTTCTCTTTTCTAAAGGTCCCTCTTCCAGATGTTTTATTTCTTTTATAACATTCAGTATCTCAAATATAGTTGGTGTAGACTTTGATTTCCATTTTCTAGTAATTGCTTTTTGGCAGCCAACAGAGTTAAACTTAGTAAAACCTTACAGTGTCTAGGCAATTCAGATCATGTATCCAAGCTCAAAGGAATCATTTCCTTACTTACACCTTTTCACTGCACTACCTAGCAAGTGGCACCCCTTGGGCTTTTTTCTTGTATTCTTGGTTTCACTTAGCTGCAAGGGTTTAATCCGCGGTGGTGGTGCTGCAGTAGCATTGTCGCCTCACAGTAAGACGCTGTCCGGTTCGACTCTCAGCTAGAGCGTCTTCTGCGTGAAGACATGCGTGAATGGGCGTACCTTCGTTGAAGGTTGTGCGTCAGGGCTGGCAACTCGGCATGTAAAAATCATTAGCAGACCAGAGTTCCACTGTGGCGACCCCTAACCGGGAAAAGACGAAAGACACAACAACTTAGCTGCAAGGGTTTACTTTGTGTATTGCTGAACCAGTTCATATGTGGGTACATAATTTACGACTACAGCCTTTGTTTTATCTTCATTACTTTTATGTGTCAAAAAGACTTGAAACTGTCTCAAAATATTCCACAACACTGAGATGTCTATTTCTAGATTTATCAGGTACAAAATAATATCCTCTGCAAATGAAGCCAACATTTCTTGATTATCATACCAATTATACCCACGTATTTCTGAACTCCCCTTTTTTGCCAATGGCCCTAAATATAAAGCAAATAAAGGGAAAAGAGTACACCCTGCCTCTTCCTCTGTGTTCAAACACAGCTTATTTGAGAGGAACCCTCCCACTTAAATTTTTGCCTGTGATCCTTCCTTCATATATCCTTCTAGTTACTATTATTAATGTATCAGGGAATGCAAATCCTTCTTGTGCCCTGCTCGTAGAATCCCAACCTTACTCTGTCAAATGCTTCCTCTGCGAGGCCCACCAACAACAGAGGTATTTTCTTACATTCTGCTTCCCTCTTTGTCATCATTGTTCTATTAATATTTTCAGATGTTTGCCTGCCCTACACAAAATCACACGGATCCATATGTATCAATTTTAGCAACACCTTTTCTATTTTTTTAGCTAATATAGACATAAACACTTGGTGGTAATGGTTTAAAATTGTAATGGGTCTATATGAAGCTGGGTCTGAAGGGTCTTTACCATCTTTAGGTAACACAACCACCACAGCTTTATTCCAGGATGTTGGTGCTACCCCTCCTTTTAAAGTACTATTACACAAAATCTTCGAGATCTTTATCACTTTCTTCCCTCCTAATTTTCAAACTTTCACAGGAATATAATCTGTTCTTGGAGATTTTTCTGAAGATTGATTATACGTCACTGTTTTTACCTTATCACCTCCAAGGGAGCCCGCAGGATTTTTTGCAGGGGGGTGCAAACCCAGAGCCCCACCCACATAGCTCACCCCGCCCCCTGCCAACACAGCCCCGCCCAAGTCCACCCACCCCAAGCCCCGCCCACACAGCCATTCCAGTGTCCCATTACTTGGCTATTTCTCCCCATTTACTGTAGACACTGTTCAAATCTGTGTGCATACTGTTTTATGCTTTAGTTCTACAATGATTACAGGCAGTTGGATTTAATTTACAACTTTTATTTCAAACATTATAGCCCAAACACTGAGACATTTACTAAACCTAAACAAAGCAATAGTCTTACAATGAAAACAGACTTGGCATTAAAGCTTCTCTACTTTTGAAACTCACATTCAATGAAACAGCATTGAAACCCACATTCAAAGAAAATGCATCTGGCCAGTGGCAGGTTATTTACCTTTGAACTGTTTTCAAGCAATAGGCTCCTTGCACACCGTTAGGGCCATGCAAAAGTTATTAGATTTACCTGATTGAATTGCCTGTTGCCATCAAAGAATAAATTGCCTATGTTAAATTAAAAAAATGGTAAGCTGGTATATTGCAATAGAAAATGGATGACAAGCTGAAAAACAGGTTCATAGTTATTAGGCATCTCATCCAAAGGAGGGCATCCTGAGGACTGCAGCATACAAATGTATATGCTGTAGGAATTGAACCTCAAGCCTTTACATTAAGATGCAAGTATTCTACTTGTGGTGCTACTAACATAGCTTTAAAACGTTATACCACAATAGAGATACCATTTGCTAAACAAAACAGTTGCACATTGTAAATAGACTTGGCATGAGCAGCAGTGGACTTAGCTTCCCTTAAAACTCACAGTTCCTTGAAAATGCACTTGAAAATTCCACCTCTTAACTTGGGCATTTCACTTTCTCACAAACATACCACACCCTCAAGGCCTCAACCTTAGTGCAAGAAATCTGGACAAAGCCTAAAATAAATAGGGACAGATTATAAATATGGCTCTCAGAAACTTAGAAAATTACAAGAGTAACAGGATTTGTGTTGGTATGCATTTTCTAAATGACATCTAAAACTGAAATGTCTCATTTAGCAACTTCAATCCTTTTAGGAGGAATATGGGGCAAAAATCTGGACAGCTGAGGGGTATGCTACCTCCCTCTAATACACACACCAAATAATTCTGGTCAGACAAATTAGTTCTGGGAAGGTTGCACTGAGCGGCACCGTGCTTGAGCTGAAGTGGGTGAAATCCTGGTAGCCAGTGATAACTGATCTCAGCATTGTGGAGCATTAAAGCATTTTTAGCAGAGCATTGTTTCATCACTACCTATTGTGTTTGCACATAAGCTGTAGTTATTTTAAACATTTGCCTGTTTTGATTACTACAGAGGACATTTACCCACCAGAGCTATTGTGTTTTGACTTCAGTGTGGAGCTAGTTGTTGCAGGGCTTGGCTTTTAAATAAGGTAGCAATGCTTATTTACCATATACCATTAAAGCCACCCTGACCCAACTACAACTGTACTAACACACAGACACTGCTATAAGACACTGATCTGCAATAAAATGTAATGAGCTTCTGAAAATACTGTAATCCTGTCCTTTTATTACAATGAATATAAAATACTTCGAAATAAGGTAAAAAAAGCTCATAATCTTAGACCGACAAAACTACTTTTCCACACTTCAAAATAATAAAATCAAACCCTCAGAAATTTTGGAAAGGTATCTCTACTCTACTTAACCCCAGCAAACCAGATACCCCTACCCCAGACCCAAACGCTCCTGACCAAGACTTGGCTACCCAATTTAACTGTTTTCATTGAATCCATTTCCAAATTAACGCCATCTTTCTCTAAGACCACTACACTGCTACTACTTCCTCATTCCCATCTACTAACTCCCATCCCTCCACTCCTCCTACTACTTCATCAGCTTCATCTGCCCCTAATTCTCCCTCTTCACACTCCTTTTTCTCATTTAAACCTATACCCAACTTCTACTATAAAGAAATTCCTTATGAAACTGAAGCCATGCACCAATGCTCCTGATAACATCCCTTCTTACTTTCTTGGCAAAGCTGCTGAAGCAATCGCACCCTATTAGCATTTTAATCAACTGCTCTATCCAAGAATGTATAGTACCCCAAGTCTGGAAAAGGGCCTTTATCATACCTCTACATAAAAGGTGGCAACAACAACAATGTTACTAATTTCCCCCATCGCTATTCTGTCCCCATCTCTAAACTCCTAGAAAAGTGTATCCAACTACAACTCCTTCCACATCTCTTAGATAATCACCTACTAACTCCCACACATGGAGTCAGACAACATCATAGCATTATGACCGCCTCCTCTCCTTCCTTGAAACTGTAAATAAAGCCCGCGACTCTGGCCAAATTGTTTCTACCCTACTACTCGACCTCTCTAAGGCCTTTGACACACTCTCACAGCCTGCTACTAACTAAACTTTACCCATCTCCCTCCTCCTTGGAACTGGTTCTCCAGCTACTTATCTAACAGATCTCAAGCAGTCAAATGGAAAAAGGCCACCTCCTCATTTCTAAATACTCCTACTGGGGTACCCCAGGGCTCTATACCGAGTCCCCTTCTCTTAAATATATTTATAAATGATTTCCAACTCTATCCCATTCTCAGACATCATCCAATATGCCGATGATTCTGCTATTATCTGCTGCCACCTCTATCCCCTCACTCCTAAAACTGACTCAAGATGCTTTTACAACAACTGAGCAATGGATGAAAAGGAATCACCTAGCACTCAGTGCCTCTAAAACCAAATTAATGTTATTCATCCCTCTAAGGCAACTTCTTTCAATATAAACACATTCCACATCTCTAGACAAAATAATCTACCCCTGGAACTGGTGTCAGAGACCAAGTTACTTGGGGTCCAAATTGATACCAGCTCAAATTCAACTCCCACCTACAGTTAAATATCAAGAAAACCCGGTATGCTTTACCGACAAAATCATTACCTTACACCTGCTACCAAAATCACCCTCTACCTCATTTCTTATCCTCTCCCTTCTCTATGGAGCTCCACTCCTAACTAATCTACAGACCTCCAACACAACTTTCCTCTTGCTACAACAAAATTGCCAAGTTCGCTACCAACCACAAGTCCTCCACCCACCACTGTTCCTCTCTCCAAAAACTAAAAATGGCTAGAGCTACCCAGTTCTCACATATACTCAACTAAATCTTGCACATAAGCTCATTTTCAATCCCTCCCTTTGTCCCTCCCTTTCATCAGCCTTTAAAATGCACCTTCCTGCAAGAGTATCAAGATCCAACAATCAAAATCTATTAGAAGTATATAAACCAACTAGTCCCCAGGCAATTTCAGTGCTTTTGTGCTAAATTTCCCTTTAGTCTGTATTACCTATTAATTTCATCACTAGATTGTACTCGCTCTAGTTGTATTATTTTCAAATTGTTATTTCTTGTATGATTAACTTCTGTGTAATTGTATAATTTGTATATCTATTAATAACCTACTTAGTTTTGGAGCTTTTCTCCCCAGGACTCCATTGAAAACGGGTTCATTTGGCCCAATGGACTATCCTGGCAAACCAACTGCAAATAAAATAAATAAAACTGTCATATGCATTTCAATACCCAAGGCTTATACATTATCTAGTCATGTAAATATTCTCTGCATGGCAACAACGAAAAGGCTTTCAATGCTGGTAATTCTTTAACAATATACTTACTAAAGCTTACTTGCATCTTACAATATCCGACAAGCTTACTAAAGCTTACTTGCATCTTACAATCTCCGACAAGCTTACCTGATGTTCATTAAACCATGGCTACTTAGAGCAACAGGGCACTGTGACAGCATACAGTTCCAGAATAAGAAGCATAAATCAACAGTACAAAAATCTGATAGAAAACCAGAACATTTTGCAAAATCAAGGACAGATGAAAAGCCACGGTCGATTTGTGATCTACTTTGGATGGGGGAATACTCTGCACATTTACACTGCATAACTGCTTCTTGCCTTCCATGGACACATCCAGAGCCACTACAATGGGGAGAGTGGGGTGCAATAAGTATGTCACAATTTGAAATGTCTCTGGCTGACAGTGATGGCTCTGACACTCATGCCTCTCAACTTCAGAGCAAGAAATCTGGACAAAGCCATACATAGAACTAGAAGTGTGACAAGCCTAAAAATAAGGCCAATTTTTAAATATTGCTCTTATAACTTAAATAGAACAGGTAGATCTTGCATTAGTACAAGTTTTCTGAAGGGTATGAAATCTGAAACTCAAATGTCTGCCATTATTTTCTAACTTCAATCTTTAATGACTTGCCACTAATTTGCCAGAAAAACACAATTTTATGAAAACGGACCAAAATGTGATGCAAAATACCTGTCAAAAAGGGACACCTTTTAATATTAACAGTTAACTTGAAGCAGCTAACAAAATAAGAGCATCCACATGCATTTCTGAAATAGAGGTAATCTATAAGTGATCATTACAGTTATATATAATTGTAAACCCTCCACATTTTCTTCCAAAATTGCCATTTTGGAGGAGGGATTATTAGGGAGAGCAACATTTTGAGCCAGAATTGGGGACAATTGAGATGTTTGGATATTCCTAATCTACAAAGTGATTTGCACGTACCTCTCAACCTCTTAATGCAGGAAATCTGAACAAGGCCAAATATATTGGGGAACATACAAACACTACTAAAAATTGCTCTTGTATAAACGTAAAGACAGTCTTGCATTAGCATGCATTTTTCTGAAGGTTATGACATCTGAAACTCAATGTCTGTCATTTAATGGCTTCATTCCTAAATAATTTGCTAGAAAATCACATATTTGAGAACAAACCAAAAATAAGCAGCAAATATCTATTCATTCTGCAAAGATATGGACAACTGAGAGGTATAGTTCAACCGGGCTGTCTGAGCTTGCTACCCCTCACAAAATCATGGTCAAATGGAGCCTCCCCCTGCAGCCATTCCAATGTCCCATTTATCATAAACACTAATGTGCATACTGCTTTACTTCTGCGATGATTTAGGATTTCATTTGAAAGTTTTATTTTGCATTTTACAGCACAAACCCTAATACATATCTGTTAAAGCAATGCAGTCTCACAATGAAAATAGACCAACATTAAAACTTCTCTGCTCTTGAAACTCGCATGCATTGAAACAGCACTGAAACCCACTTTACATTTTGCCAATGGCAAATATTAACTCTGGGCTGTCTACAAAATCATAGGCCCCTCGAACATAACATACACATGCTCTTCGATACACCTGCCTGACTGTATTACATTATATTCCTTGTACAATACAGTACAGTTGTTAGAGGGCATTTTAAATTTATTGTTTTGAACATTTTTCCAGTAAACAAAAAAACAAAAAGCATCCACTAATGACAAAACTGCCCAATTCAGAACATTTCCATCATAAAAAGTCTACTCAAGTCCACCAGTATCAGTAAAAAATATACACAATCTCTGAAGTAGTAAACTCCACATTGAAAAATTTGTAACTAATAAAGAGGTTGAAAGTGCCTGTTACTCTTGAAGAATAAATTGCTTTTGTTGCATGCAATAAAAATGAAAAGCTAGTAATACCGCAATAGGGAATGGATAGCAAACTGTTAACAGGTTCATAGTTACTAGGTATCTTTGCCAAAAGACTGCAGCATCCACCCCTTTACAACACAATACAGAATCAGCAATGCATTTACCTACTGTGGGAGTAGAACCTACAGCCTTCAGCATCTAAAGCAAGTACATTATCTGTTGTGCTATTAATGCGAGCAGACTAAACACAAGCAGCACTAAACTTTTGCTCCCCTGCAGCTCTCAGCTCCTTGTAAAATCTACTCCGACACCCAGCTGTATCTCTGAACTTTTAAGCACAAGAAATCTGGAAAAAGCCAAAATTTATTGGGGGGGGGGGACGACAAAAGGCCAAAAACCAGGGATACATTTTAAACATTGCTTGTATAATGTTTGAAAGTTGCTAGAATAAAATGCTGCGTTACCACCATACATTTCACTGCCACGTCTTGAACCCAGGGGACCCCGTGCAAAACAGTCAGAGCAACATACCACTACGCCAAATAAACTGTTTTGTGAAAGAGGAAGACTGAAACTTAAATAGCTACCATTTAGTGAATTCAGTTCTCACCATAGCACAGCTGTCAGCCTCTTAGCACAAAAGACCTGAACAAAGCCAATAATGGGTGACTACTACAACCACCAAACATTCAGTGAATTCAGTTCTCACCATAGCTCTCAACCTCTTAGCAAATAACACCGGACAAAGCCAGTAATGGGAGAATATAGCCCCAAACATATTCAGTGAAATCAGTTCTTACCATAGCTCTCAACATTAGCAAAAAACCTGGATGAAGCCAATAAATACCTGAACAAAGCCAATACTGGGTGAATACAGCCCTCAAACATATTCAGTGAATTCAGTTCTTACCATAACTCTCAACCCTAGCACAAAACCTGGACGAAGCCAATAATGGGTGGGGATACAGTCCCAAACACAGGGATACATTTCAAATATCCATCTTGTACACTTAGAAAATTGCTAAAATAAAAGCTTTTATTAACATACACTTTCTGAAGAATATGAAGTCTGACAAGTGTGTCCATTTTTTTTTAACTTTTGTTAACCAGGAAAGTCTGACTTTGAAAAAAAAAAAAAAAAGCTAAGTTTTAGCAGAGGCCCAGGGAGAAACACTCCAGACAGCCAAGAATAAAACCAGAGAACATGTAGCTGTCAGGCAACAAGGACACAAATGCAGAAACCACAGATTTTATGAGGAACAGAAAAAGTATGAGGGAAAATCCTGCAACATTTTCACAAATGGTGGTGGGTAGGGAATTCAGGCTCTTGCCACTTGGGCCCAAGGTACAGGGTTCAAGCCTTATTCACTACCCACCACCATGTACACCTGGGGCATTTTACACACACACACACACACACACACACACACACACACACACACAGACACACACACAGACACACACACACACACACACACACTACCTGAAAGTCCGTTTGTTTCCACACACACTACCTGAAAGTCCGTTTGTTTCCACACACACTACCTGAAAGTCCGTTTGTTTCCACACACACTACCTGAAAGTCAGCTGCCGCTTGCTAAGTGTCAGGTCCCGGCCGCTCCCATCTTCTCTCGTCAGGTCCCGGCCGCTCCCATCTTCTCTCGTCAGGTCCCGGCCGCTCCCATCTTCTCTCTTTCTGAGTGCTGCAGCTTGCTAGGTCCCGCCTGTGTGAGTTCCCGCTCACAAACCTTAAACTGACAACGATGATGTCAGCACGCCTGCGACTGGACTCCTTCTTAAAGGAGAATGTGCGTAAAAAAAAAAAAAAAAAAAAAATTTTTTTTTTTTAAAAATCTAGCCGCAGCCGATTCCAGGGGGGTGCAAGTGCACCCCCTTGCACCTGCCTGCGGGCGCCCTTGATCACCTCCTACCTTAACTGTTAATTGTTGAGCATTGCCTACCTCTAACCTTGGCATAATTGTCTTCCATAAATATTTCCATTTGTGCTCTTTCTTGATTTCCACATTTCTCTGCTTTGTACAATTTTTTATAAAATTTCTGTAATATCTCTAAAATCTCTACAGGATCCTTGTTTTTTTTTTTTTTTGTTATAGGTTCGTAGTTTAACAACCCATTCAACGTTCTATTTCCTATGTCATTGTGCTATAAGGTTTTGTGCTCTGGAGTTATCATAAAATAGTTGCTTAATCCAGATACTCTCTTATTTTTTTCTTTAGCACTCTGTATTTGCTCCTCCTCTTGTTCTGTGAGATTCCCCTTATTCTGTAATACTTTTACCTCTGTCAGCTCCTCTAAGTAATTTCTGTTATTTCTTAAGCATATCTTTTTCTGTTTTATTTTGAACCAGTTTATAAACTCCATTTTTATTTTATCCCATATTTCATTCTTTCCGTATAACTCTATAATAATTTCCACTATCCATTCCTTAAATTCCTCTCTTTTTAACAAGTAGGTGGGAAAACGCAAGTGTTTTATTTTTACTTCATTACCCTGCAGTTTTATCTTAGTTTTTATCAGACCATGATTGGAAATAGTTATTGGATGTGTTGAAGCTTTCAATTAAATGCATGTGTTCCTGTGAAATATAATTTCTATCTAGTCTAGCCTAGTTGTTGTACCATGGGGAATAATATGTAAATTCTGTCTGAGTTTCTACTATTGAATTCACATCTTTCATACCAAATATTATCATAAAGTTCTTCAGAAGTCTCCCGCCTTTTGTTATATTTTTGCTTGTAGGTCCCTGTGATATATCTTTACTATTGCAAATTAAATTCCAGTCTTCACCTATAAGTAGTAATTGGATAAACTTTTTTAGTTCCTCCTTAGCCTGTTCTGCATCACAAAATGAATTTGATCCTCCAGGGAAAAATGCTTTGAAGACAGCTGGATACAGCAGTTTGAATGTCCTACCTTCCTCTTGACATTCTCTGACTGTTGGGATAAATTTGCTCCTGTCTTGCCTAGTGTACAGTGAATATTCATTTTTACAAACACTCTGCTGTCTCTGGTTTGTAATACTTTGCCCACTGCCTCAGTTTTTTCAGGATCAACTCTCTGTTGCTGTGATTGCATCTTTACTAACATAGGTCTTGGCTGCTTTCTCCTGGTCAGGTTTGAAGTATACACTCAGTGTACCTTTTCAATTAAATTCTGCTGTGAAGTATCAGTCCCGTTGCTTATTTGTGTTTTCATAGAATTAATACAGTCTGTTTCTTCCAATTTATTTTGTACAGTCAAAAATCTCTGTGAACAAACTGGCTTCTAACTACTATTTTTTAAACTGATCTTCTTGAGAAACCTCTTATTCAGCCAGCCTTTTCTTCATGTCATCCTCTGATTTTTGCAATGTTATCAGTTTATCTTAATAGCTAGTTAAACTTTCTTCAAATTTTTTTCTGTCCTTTTGTTGTTTGAATTGATATATTCCCTCCATGTTTCATTTATTTTAAGCACATCTGATTACATTTGATTTCTCTTTTAATCTAAATTACTGGGCCGCTTGAACCAAAGCTGAAGCTTGAATGCGTTTTGCCTAACAGCTACAGAATCCTTCCCTGATAGTATTTTCTGTTCACCTTTTTTTGGCTGATTTTCTTTCAGCTTTTCCAAATTATTTCTTTGCTGGCATCCATGCAGTGTACTTACTAGCCAGTAACTAAATTTAGGCTAAAAATATTTTAAATGGGACTCCTTTTTTTCAGTTTCTGTTTTCACACTGGGAGAGCTGAAGTTATGCTATTTGATCAGTGTGCAGCCATCTTGGAAGTCCCAGTATAGTCTCTATATTTAAGACAATTCTGTGGTAGATATCTGTCTGGTATATATATTGTATGGTGTCAGTATTCAAGGTTTATCTTTGGTAATCTGTTGTCTGGCATTCCAGTAGTGTTTTAGTTACTTGGTTATATGAGCGAACCTGAAAGGTCAGCCAGCTGATATGCTGTGCAGGTTGCTTATCTTGTCATTGAGGGAGTGGCTACCAGCAGATCAGGGTTTAATTCTTCTAGAGACCCAGGAACATTTGCTGGAGTAGCCCTAATATGTATGGGAGTCCCTGCCAAAAGTCAGGCCATGGGGCCAGGTTTCCAAAGCTTTAGGGCTTTTTCCACAAACTCCATCCTCTAGTAAGTGTAGGGCTGATGATAAAACCAGTGGCCTGGGTGCCAGATACCTCAAAATGTTCTTCCTGCCCAAGAGCCTGGTCTCCCATGAGCTTTGGAAGATTGACAGTTGGAGTTTCTCCTAACCTGGCAGATAAGTTCCACATTGCCTTCCACATAAAAAGTGTTCATTTTAATTTTAATGCTTTATTTGAGGGCATTTCTGCCATTTTTTACTGGTGGTGGTGAAATGAAACGAGGACTGCTCTCTGAGGGAATTCTGTGTAAACTTGTTTTGCTTTGCAAAATATTTTAACATTTTACTTCAGGTATCACTGGTACTTTAGTGATCAGGGTGGCTTTGGCATCATTTTTTCATAAAAAAAGTTTATTTTTTGTAAGAACTTCCAACCTATCCTTGGCAGTTCCCTGTCTACTTATTGGGCACCTTTCTCTGTTATAAACTGTCCCTGAGTCGATATTGGGGTTCCATCAATTTCTTGTAAAATTTAGTGAATATTATGAAGAAAATTGTACTGCTTATGCATAATTGTGTTGTGAGGGCCTAGAACAAGTGTGTTTGGTGCCTGATACTAAAAAAAAATTAGATGAGAAAATTATTTTTTGTTGAGGAGGTTTCACGATTTTTGTTGAGGAGGTTTCACCGACTCTTCTTAGCTTTGGTATCTACCTGAGAGACTCTGTTCACATCTAGGATGTGGATTTGGGTCTTCCTATGTTTGTTTCTTCTTTCCCAAGCCACAGGAAGAAGAAAACTTGTCTGTGAAGATTTGATCTTGAAGCTAGCTTCTATCTTGCCTCAGCCGTTGGTGGGTGTCTCTGCTGGGGCCATCAGTTGTTCCTCAAATCGCTCATCTTTTTCTCCTGGGCCCTCTGGTGGTGTTTCTCAAGATACCACCATGAATCAGCTGCTGTCCAGTTGTCTTTATTAGGGAAGGTCAAATCACCTTTGCAGGTTTTAGAGAAGGTACAGGTGGATGCTTCTTTGCCTAACTGCACAGCAAGCCTCTTTCCCAGGGTATGGTCCATCCATTCAACTACTCTTTTGCTAGGGGTCTCCCAGAAAAAGAAAACTTACTTCTAGGCATTTTTTTCTTCTGTTCAGCAGATAACCTGGCTGGACTTGCCAAAAGTATTGATAGCATTTCAGTCATTCAGTGATGATTATCTACCTCAGAAGATGAAGATTGGTACTACTTTCCTGTCAGATTCTGATTCATAGTCTGAGGGACAGCATAGGACTGGGACCATGTTTTTCTTATTCACCCTGTCACAGGAAGGAGATTCTGATTCTTTCTCGGAGTCTTCAATTTATGAATGGCAGTTTTTGAATACTGTTGATAACGTGGGACTTTTTTCAGTGGGAACAAAAAGGTATGTCTGAATTTCAATAGAGACATTTTAATTTTATTACAGGTGGATTTCCCTCATCCTGCATTGGTTCCTCCTGTTTTGTCAACCTTAGAGTATGCCTTTTTAGCAGCATGAATTTTCCTGACAGTCAGCCATCTACACCTAAAAAGTCTGATAATGTTTATAAAGTGCCTCAGTCTCATACATTTCTGTATTATAATCCCAGGGCAGGTCTGCAGTTATTTCCTTATTAAAGTCAGCTTCTACCAGTCTTTCATCTGCCAGCCATATCCTTTCTTGCAAGCTGTGAAACATTTTGGATAAGTTTGGTAAAAAAATTTGTTCCTCTTTCGATTAGCATTTAAAACTGAGAATTGTCATGCACAAATGTCTTAAGTTTTATCTTGCTTCCTATGATAATTTAAGGAATTTTAATTGCTATTTTCCCTACTTCGTTTACTAAAACTTCTCTGTGTCTTGTATAATTAAACATTTTTTGAAATGTGCTTATGACGCTGCCGATATCATGGCACTGGCCCTATTTTGAGAACATTTGCTATGTTACAAAATATGCCAGAGGTGTTAAATCATAAATTTTAAATGCTCCTGTCAAAGAGATATTATTTGATCCTTCCTCTGCAGAAGTCTTTAAAATGGGTTTGATGAAATTTAATTGAGCATATTACGTAGATTTTTCAACCTTCCTTTCCAGAAAATTAACCAAAACTTTTTCTTCCAGTTCAGATTTTTCTTTCAGAATACAGAACAAGAGTGCTTTAGCAAAGTTCAGGCAAACAGAATTTTAAAAAGCAGGATACTGCCAGAACTAGGGACTACCTAGAAAAATTAGACTGACTGTTTGACCCTTCTTGATTTTCTCCTCCCCACCCTGGCAGTTCTGTGATTACATCCGAGAGTTCAGGTCTTCATTTTCCTTTGCAGCACCAGATAACTTCAGACAGTTGGCTTTTGCAACTTGAAGAAATGTATTACTTTCTTTTCTGAAAAAATGTCAAGCAGAGGTCTTTATTTTGCCACTGAAGAAATGTCACTGAAGAAAATGTCCAAAAGTGACCAGACAAACTCAGTACTACTGTATCTGTTATACTTTTTGTCTCTGAGCAAATTTTTGCCAAACAGTTAATTCTTTCAGAGCTATTTCAATTCTATTATAACATGGCTAGACAGATGAGGAGACTAAGTCACACTTAGTCTAAACGTCACTACTGAATGAAACATACTGTCCAGTTTATATACTCTTTAACCAATGTTATTTTTAATGTCCTTGTGACTTGTTCTTTTGGTTTCTCTCTGTGTCATGAAAAAGTCCGTGGTTATTTCATGCCCTTTTTTGGTCCTCACTGTATCTGAAGACTTCATAAAAATCTCTCCACGTCATCTTTATGTCACTTGACCTGTCTGCATTTTATTTAATTATTTCTGCATCTGAAAGCCAAGAAAGTCAACTTCCTTTTTTTTTTTATAACAGGATGGATTTACAGTAATGCCCACAGCTATATGTTATTAATATCTAAGCTGAACATGTAATTGTTCTTGCAAAGCAAGCTGTATTATTTTGAAAGGGTGGCCTAATGGTTAAGGTGTTTGACTTACAAACACAAGGTGCAGGGTTTGAGTCTCACACGGGATAATTGGCTAGTCCTAAAATGGCTCGCAAGGGCAGTTAGCCTAGTACTAATTTATGAACCTATGAAAACTACTTGGCCTTGCACATTTCCTTTCACTGTACACACAGTATGTTGGGGAAAATCACTTTAATTTACACAATATCTATCAATTCCCACTTTTTTATTTAAGACCCATGAAAATTATAAGACAGTTTACAACAAAATATGATCTTCAATACTTTGGATCCCTTGGTTTGTTGCAACATACAAATCCCTTGCATTCAATGCTATTTCTTTATATAATGTTTCATTACCAACAGCTGTTACTTGATTAATACTTTTATTAACACAAATCTTATAATGACGATAAGAGCAATTAATGTGGAAGTTATAGTACCCCACCATAGACACATAGCCATTATTATTATCTATTTTTAACTGTTTTTATGCTTTCTTAAGCAAGTTGTCAGTCTTGCAGTTACACATAAGCATTTCAAAATTTTGTCAAGTTAACCCTTGCTTTACAAGGCAAAACCTTGTATTAGAAACAATCCTATTTCTTTTGCATTGCACAATTTCATTATTGCTTTGGGAAAAAATATTTAAAAAAAAGCAATTTACAGGAAAATGTGATCCTCTGTACTTAATAGCCTTTCTTCATTGTTAACAGCAGTTACTTGTTTGACAGTTTTATAACAGATCTCTTCTATTATATCTGAGATAGCTCCATAAGTTGCATTTGCTATTAACTTTGTAACTTTCTATATTGCCTTAGTGGTGCCATACCAGTGAAAAAATTCATCTCCTGAAATAACACCACTTCCTATGTCCAGCTGTTTTAATCTTTCCCCTGTTTTTTTTTTATCATGAACCCCCCTCTTTTTCTGGTGATATTTTTACCATGTCCTCTGGTAATGTGCGAGTTATTGTCATTATTGGAACTGCATACTCTATGTAACAGAATTTCTTTTCTTTCATCTGTTTCTTAAAAGTAGTATTTATTATGTGTTAACTCCCATGCTGTTTTTATTTTTATACTCAAGCTTTTTTACATGACCATAGTTCTTTTGAAAACAGAGTATCCCTTTTTCTATTTCCATCAACTGTAAGCATTTTTTATGGCTGATTGTTTTGCAACTATTTTTTATAAGATTCTTTAAAACATAAAACCCGTATATGTAACCTCTACAGGGACTGCATGTAATGGCATTTTCCCTCTGTAAGGAATGTGGCTAAAAAAACAACAATGTGACTTGTCACATGCCTTTGCAAACAAATTTTGCATGTCCAAAATGTATTGGAATCGGGTATCTGATTATGTCCCTGTTCTCATGATTTATTATATCTGAGTATCTCTCCCCATTTTTTCTTTGCAGCTGTTTTATTTGCATAGATTGCCTTGTTCTGTTTATAGATTGCTGTTATAGAAACACATTTAAACTTTTTAACACTGTTAGCAGACTGTTACTGTACTGATACTGTTTGTTATTAACTTGCACTGATTTTTATGAACCAATGGTGTGCTGCTTTTGCTTGGATTTTTATTAGCTGAAAAATGCTATCTGCTAAGTTTTAATGACTCTGTACTTTACTACCTGTATGCATTGCTGTGTATTATTACCCGGACGGCAGTTACTCCAGTTTGACTAATGATGTTTTTGCTGTACTAGTTTGTATATAAGACTGTTTGCTGTTATATTTTATGCAATACATTCCTTTGAAAATGTGACATTACAGTTACTGTTTTTTACCAATACTGATCCTGTTTGCTGTATACATAAGCTGCCTTTGGAGACATACTGTACTTTTAATGTGTGAGGGGGTTGACCCTCTCTTGTTACTATAGAACCTTTTGTCATTTAGGATTTGTTATAGGTACTGCCTTAAATGTTACTCCATTTCCAGACGTAGATGTGGACTTACATGTCCAACATTTAATTGCATTGTTTAGTTTTACGTATACCATTTGCACTACTGTAAATGTGTTTACTGTATTTGTATTAACTTTAACTTTACATTGCATCTGTATTAATTTTAACTTTGTCTATATGGCTGTAGGTTATTTCTGTGTTTATTTTGAATCTGTCCTGGCTTATTAAACCAGTAAAGTAATATTTATTTTTCTGTCTTTTACTGTCCCCTTTGTTTAACATTGTTTTGTATACTAACATTGTCTTTCATTGCTTTAAAAGACCCCTGTACTTTGCTGCCAACTGATAACCTATATTTTGTTAATTTATTGCTTTAATGCCTATTGCCTGCCATGATCTGGTATTTCATAGGGTATACTTTATTTTTATGTATCCCTCTGTGTTTGTTCCTGTGACTGATTGTCCCTTAATGTGTTTTCTTTCCCTATTTTTGGGTTTTGAAGAAGCATTGTTTGTGATATGGACAATTCTGTTTAATGTGGCCTATTTTCTTACAAGTAAACATATCACCTGTTTTTCTGAACTTTGTTGTATGTTTGTCTGTAACCCTGGTGGAGCAGAAGCTGCTTGTGTTCCCCCCGTGTTTGTTTTTTATCAGACCATGTATTACATCCCCTTCCTTTCACCACGTAGTCTACAAGCTGTTTTTGTACATTTTTATGTGCATCTGTAATACTGCATGCTCTTTTAAAATGTTTTAACTGTCTAGCACTCTTGCTTAATTTCTGAGTCTGTATCTTTCTGTCAGGCAGAAACTGATTTTAAAGCTGCATATGCATTTTGCAGAAAGTCATTAACTGTCTGACGGAACTGCTTTAACATAACATTTTGCCTGACTAAAACATTATTTTGTTTTTTCTGCCATGCTATTTAGACTGTCTGTAAAACAGTTACATGAGTCTAGCCACTCACCTGTTTTAGCTGCTTGCTTTGCTTTGCCATTTGCCAAAGCATTCACTGTAGCCTTTCCTGTATATTTTTATGTGCTTTGATTTTAACAATACTAAACTTTCCCTGTGAATCATTTTGGGAATTAATGCCCATAACTCTCGTACTGGAGCATTTTTAGGGGTTTGCCAACACTGTTGATGATTCCCCTTTCCCATTGTGACCCAAACTGGCATGTGTAAATGCAAAAAAAACTTAAATAAAGCATTATATGAAATAGACCACACAGTGTATGTCAACCATTGTTTAAATACCAACATATTGAAACAAAATTATTTTTTTTTTGTCTTGCCACTGAGGCAGAATCTGTAATAAAGAAGACCATTGAGATATATCAGCAGGAGAAATAACTAATTTCTGCTGAACCCTGCCCAATGTAAACCTTGCTGGGCTTCTTTTAACTATATTGTCAGATTAACCTCTGTAGTTTGTGCCCTTAGTAAATGTTGTTGGGCTCTATGTGATTGTTACGTTAAACCAGAAATGTCATTATGTAAAGTCTGAATGCTATGCTGAGTCTGTCCCTCTAAATGGCATTATTGTCCCTTACTACTGTCTCTAGGGACATTTTGAAAAGCTGTATTGATAGCACACTGTACTATGTTAGAACTTTTTATGTTTGTGCATTTGCAATATTTGCTATAAATAACATTTTTATGTAGTCTATTACATTACTAACAATAATTGCATACACTTGTACTGTATGAGATTTAGGTGACTGCAGAAGATACATTTAACTGTTGTATATGTGAAGAACTAACAATGGTAGAATCAAACAGATTGTTTATCAGAACAGGATATATCTTATGTTATGGCTTACATACTAGCCTCCTGTGACAAAATAGACATAAGTTAGGAAAGTTGTTTCCACATAAAAAACAGTCTTTATGAATTGCTGTATATTTTATGTATGGATTATAAGCATTTATGCATTTACAAACACAACTGTTATCTAATGTCTGAACATCAAACATTTTAGATTTACATTTTATGTCTAACAGAAGGTTGTACCATGTAAATTTATATGTACAATATGTGGGCACTGTAAAGTTAACTGTCTGTACTTGCATCCATGTTATAACTGTGAAGAAAGTACCATAATTTATGCAGAAGACAAGCAGGTGATCAGGCTGAAGTCAGTGTGGAAGAGGACGGTGTTTCTCCACAGACGAATTTTAGGTGGTCCGTCGCAGGACAGCTTTTTACGGCGGTGCTCTGTGTCCCCCAACGAAGAAGTGGAACTGTTTCTCTGTTAAAGCACTGGAACTGTCAGTCTGTTGAACTAACGTAGTAAGTAGTAGGGATCTCTCTGTAATATTAACTGCTAGTAACAGATATATGGTCACAGTCACTGGCCAAGGCTCGCCATTGAAGAAATGTATTTCTTTCTTTTCTGAAGAAATGTCGAGCAGAGGTCTTTATTTTGCCACTGAAGAAAATGTCCAAAAGTGAACAGACAAACTCCGTGCTACTGTATCTGTTATACTTTATCTCAGAACAAATTTTTGCCAAACAGTTCATTCTTTCATAGCTATTTCAATTCTATTATAACACATCTAGACAGATGAGGAGACTAAGGCACACTTAGTCTAAACGTCACTATTGAATGAAACATACTGTCCAGTTTATATACTCTTTTTAACCAATGCTATTTTTAATGTCCTTGTGACTTGTTCTTTTGGTCTCTGTCTGTGTCATGAAAAGGTCCATGGTTATTTCATGCCCTTTTTTGGTCCTCGCTGTATCTGAAGACTTCACAAAAGTCTCTTCACGTCATATTTACGTCACTTGACCTGTCTGCATTTTATTTATTTATTTCTACATCTGAAAGCCAAGAAAGTCAACTTCCTTTTATTATTTTATAACAGGATGCATTTACAGTAATGCCCACAGCTATATGTTATTAATATCTAAGCTGAACATGTGACTGTTCTTGCAAAGCAAGCCATATTATTTTGAAAACTGCTGTTTGGCCTTGCACATTTCCTTTCACTGTACACACAGTATATTGGGGGAAAGCATTTTAATTTACACAATATCTATCACAACTCATTCTAAAAGGTTACAGCTGGCAGTGGGGACTCATTCAAGAGATTCTTCCACATCCTCCCAATCAAACCATCCTACCATCCTATTCTCTTCTGTTTTAAATCAGATGCTGTCTCAGTAGGTGATAGAACCTGTTCCTTCAAACCAAGGTGGGAAAGAATTTCATTCAAGAACCTTTCTGATGCAAAGAGGACCTGTCCTCGACTGTCATGTTATAGTTCCGGAGATCAGAATGTTTTCTTTACAGTGATTGTTACCACAAATTCCTCCTCCTAGTTTTATGGTAACTTTGGATTTAAAAGATGCTTTCTGTCACATTCCAACTGGTAACAATTTCAAGTACTTCTTGCATTTCTCAGTTTCTGATTTGCATTTTATTTATTTTAGTTTCTTTATCGAACTAGTACACTAACCGTAGCATAACATTTGTAGTCACAGCCTGGGTTTTCAATTTACTGTGTTGCCCTTTGGGTTCTGTAGAGCTCTGTGAATGTTTGCAAAGTGTGCAACTCCTGTTAAGGCAACTGCAGGTTTCAGGGCATTCACATTTCCCCTTATTTAGACAATTGCCTGATTGTTTACAGATGCCTTGCCAGCTTTTCAAGAATCTCTGGCTTGGGTACTTAACCTTTTTCTTAGCCTGGGATTTTGGTTGAACAGAGAAAAAAACACCTATTGTTTCATAGGTTCATACTAGGCTATCTGCCCTGGGGCAATTATAAGCCTAGCCCGATTCTGTATGGCTTACGCCACCCCTTGATTTGAGTATACTGTGCCCTTTTTAAGGTTTAGTTTACTGTGCCTCTGTCTAATAGTGACACGGGAGTAATCCCTGGGACAAACCTACGATCCCCCATCCACCTATCGAGATTCTTCTTGAAGAGATTCAGTGAGGTGCTCTGCCTCACATGAACTGGAATTCTATTCCAGAGCGAAGGGAGCCTCTGGGTTATGAACCTGTCCCTCCAGCAAGTTCTATTTATTTCTGTGCTGAGGTTCAAGTCCCTGAGCGTGTGGCTCTAAGGGATTTAGATTTACTGCGTGGAGCATGTCCATTAATTCTGGATTTGACATAGCTTTGTATGTCAGGCATAGATCGCCTCGAAGTAGGCGGTATGCAACTGAGTAGAGCTGGAGTTTTTTTAATCGAGCAGCATATGGCATCTGTTTGAGACCCTTGATCCTCTTGGTGAGATACTTTTGGGGTCTTTCTAATTGCTGCAGGTGTCGGGTAAGGTACATCCCAAAAGGGGCATTGTATTCTATGATGGGCCTGATGAGGGATGAATAAAGGGACATGATTACCTCTCTTGATATAGATGTGAAACCCTTCGTGATGAGGTGGGCTATGTAGAAGGTCTTTCTAACCACTTTGGCAATGTGGTTTTCAAAGGACAGATTGCTATCAACTTGGGTCCCCAGGTCCCTAATAACTTTCTCTGTACTTAATGGGTTTCCGCCTATGTGGTAATTTGTGGGCACATTGTTTTTGCCAAAGGGTATGACTATACATTTTTTGGGATTTAGATTTAAACCATGGCACTGGCACCAGTTATCTGTCACTGTGAGACCTTTTTGAAGGATGTTTGTGTCAGCTGGAGAGTTGATTATGGCGCCCAGTTTGCAGTCGTCAGAGTCCTCCCACGTTTGCCTGTACCTCGGAAAAGTATATACCGAACAAGAGTGGTCCCAGGACAGAACCCTGTGGGACGCCACTTGTGACCGGTTTCGAGTCTGACATGGCTCCAGCAACTCTCACTCTGTGGGTTCTGTCTTTGAGCCAGTTTGCGACCCGTCTTGTGACATAGGGGTTTATATTTAAGCTGGATAGCTTATCTATGATTCCCGAGTGGGGTATTGTGTCAAATGCCTTTGCAAGGTCCAGATAGGCTGTGTGGACTACCTTCCCTTCATCTATGGCTTTGGTGACTGTTTCAAAGAAGTCAACCAGGTTCAAAAGGCAGGTTCTGTAGAGCTCTGTGAATGTTTACAAAGTGTGCAACTCCATGATATCTTCTAAGTACAACACCTATGATTGAATTTCTACTTCAATATTTTCAAACTAGATACTGGCATCTGCCAGGAAATCTCAGAATTCTTGGTCTGATGACCTCAGCTATTGTCTGGATCTCTTTGGCAGACTGCACATGAAAAAGATTCGATGGTTTGTCAAGATGGTTTGGACTCTACTCCGGTACCCTCTATTTCAAACTTTAGTGCTGGGATTTATAAACAGGAAGTTGAACTGGTTAGTAAATCAGTTGTCTCTCAATACAGGTCTTCTCTCTTTCCTTCCAGTTCCTGTTCAGTCTACAATGACAAAGGCCTCCGACTTGACTTGGGCAGTTTTGTACAATAGGTGAAATTCCAGGGTTTATTAAGCAAGTCAAAACACATAAATGTGAAGGAAATGCTGGCTGTTATAAATGTTGTCAGATCTCTAAATTATCTTTTAGATTCTAGGCCCTGTGCTAGTAATCACAGCTAACATCACAGTCACTTGGTATGTAAATGAGCAAGGAAGAACTAGGTCCTATCTCCATTTGCAGACTAGCTGTGGTAGCTTGGAATTTAACAGCTCAATCCAGACTAGCTGTGGTAGCTTGGAATTTAACAGCTCAATCCAAACTAGCTGTGGTAGCTTGGAATTTAGCAGCTCAATCCAGTTTGTCCCATCAGGCTACATACATTCAGTCAGAGCCACAATGGCAAACAAGTTGAGCAGGGCCAGGGCAGACCTTCACAAATACAGGCCAAACCGAGGGAGCTTCCAGGAATTGGCCCGTCTGTGGGGAACTCCTCAAGTAGATCTGTTTGCCTCCAGACAAAACATACTGCTAATAGAAATTATTGATGTTATGTGATCCTATCTCGCCTACATTCTGTACTGATGGGCTCGGAGCCGATCCCTCGGCTCCGACTCGGCACGCTATGCTATAGAGCGAAGCCTCTTATTGGCTGAGCTATTTCTTATCCCAGGATGCACCACCACTAATCCCTCAGATCTCATTTGCCGCTTACAAGCTAAGACGTGGTCTCAACTTGGCTGAGCTAAGTACTGTTTTCTTTCTAAAGTTTCCTGTCAGGAAATCTCTTATTACCCAAAAAACTGTTTTAACAGCTATTTTTGTCGTACGAGTGTGTTTTGGTACTTTTTGTTGAGAAAAATTGTGTGTTTGATTAAGGGAAAGGTTTCCCGTTTAAGTTAGAGGGGCCTTCCCCTGTTATTCAGCTAGTATCTTTATTTTTTTTCAAGAAGGTCAAGTACCCATTTAAGTTAGAGGGTCTTGGCCCTCCTTTTCAGTATTTTGTTCTTGTCTGATATTGTGTCTTAAAAAAAAAAAAAAAAAGTTGTTGGTTAAAATTTTGTATTGTGGTAAAATCTTCATATAGATAGTGCTACTTTTACTAGTTTTAGTCTTTTGATAATACATTATGTCGAAAGAACATAGACCCTCCGGGTTCAAAAAGTGCACGAGGTGTGGTTATAAAATGTCTATAACCGATGACCACTCCTCGTGCGTATATTGTTTAGGCGCCAAGCACCTACAGGAGTCATGTAGCGTGTGTCACACCTTTTCATCTAGAGTCCTCCAAGAGAGGAAGAATAAATTAATATTGAAAGGGCTCATTAAACCCTCCTTCGAGGAGGCCTTATCTTCCTCTTCCTGTCCTACCAAAAAGAAGAAAAAAGCGTCGGCTCCGACCAGCCCGTCGGAACCGACTGCTAAGAAACCTAGGCAGGCTTCTCCATCGGCTCCACGGACTTCGGAGCCGAGGGCAGAACGGTCTGCCTCGATGCCTCCAGTCTCGACTCCTCTGGTTTCGGAGCCGAGGATTGGGGTGTCGAGAGGCGGGTCACCTTCATCGGCTCCACTGATTTTGGAGCCGATGAGGGTTGCCGGCTCAGACTTCTTCCCCTTCCGCGCCGAAGCCCTCCTCAGCACCGAGAGAAATTGTTTTGGGATCTCCCTCGGAACCGATATTGGTCGAGTCCATTCGGAGCCGGTCCCCCAGTCCTTTGGAGCTGATGGAGAAGTCGGTTCGGACCCAATCGGTCTCATCTAGATCCTCCAAGATGTCTGATTCGGACATCGACAGGGTGCTCCTAAGACTTTTCCAGTCTCCTGTGTTCCAAAAGTTAGTTTCGGCTCCAGCCCATTCGGCTTCGGAGCCGATGGTCCACCCTGTAGTTATGGTTCCTCCTCCAACAGCCTCGGCACTGTTGGAAGCGGTGCTGGTGGAGCCGATGGAGGTTTTCGGGTCGGGACCGACCCTTACTCCAACTCCGGCTCTCGAGTCGGAGTTCGGTACGCGGACCTCCTCTGTCGGCCCCGGGGGGGACGCTTCGGGACTGTTGTTTTCGGTCCCAAGCCTTCCTCTTGGTGCGTCGGCTGCGGGGGTACCATCTACTGTTGTGGCCACGGAGGTGGGACCTTCCCAGGATTCTGGTGGTCCGGCCTTCAGGGCCATGAGGAGTGCTTTATCCAAATCCTCTTTGGCTACCTCCACGGTCTCTCCAGCACCTTCCCTGCATACGGAGACTGGGTCTTTGGCAGTCCCCCTGTCCTTAGACAGCGGAGCCCCGGGGCCTGAAAGTTCCCCCCCTCCTGGAGGTCCCTCTGAAGCTTCTTCGGAGGAACCTCCAAGGAAAAGATCGTGCAAGAGGAAGCACGTTGACTCCCCTGATGAGTCTCTCACGTCAGACACTGATCTTGATGATGCAGAGGGGTCCCCTAAGTCGTCCTCAGATGATGTCTCCTTTGCAGACATCCTGGAAGCCCTCAAACAACGAGGCGGCTGGCAATCCAAACCCCCTTCTGCTGATGAGTCGGTGTTCCTTAAGGCCTTCGGGGCTCAGCCCTCCGCCTCCTGGGTGTCTCCACCCTTCGAGCTCCTAGATTTGATCTGTCGAAGGGCGTGGGAACACCCAGACTCTGTGGAACCGGTGCCTGCTCACCCAAACAAGTTCCTGTCAGCACCCCCAGAAAAGGAGTTTTTGACGAAAGGTGTGGCTGTAGATGCCTTGGTGGTGGCATCTGCTACCCAGCAAGATGTAGCAGAGGCTTCGACGTCCGTCCATCCTCCTAATAAGGAGTCTAGGAGCATGGATCAGTTCGGTAAGCGCACCCTAAGTTCAGCGGCCTTTACTTTAAGGTCCCTGAACTATCTAACGCACTTCACCAGGTTTCAGAGGGATCTGATCAAGGAGCTTTCAGATACCCTCTTGGGTAACCTACCTGAGCAGCTGGCCCAGACGGTTGGCTCTTCAGTTGGCTACGCTGTCATCCATATCAAACTCGTCCATGAGGCTCATTTCTTATGTGGCCGAAGGGGCGAGTAGAGCGGCGGGTACAGGTATTGCTCTACGGAGGCAAGCCTGGCTCCGCCTGTGTCATTTTGTGGAAGCCTTCAAGTCTTCCTTTGCCGACGCCCCCTTTGATGGGTCCTCTTTGTTTGGACCCAAGGTAAAGGACACATTGACCCGCTGCAAGCAAGAAGGTAAGACTTTGACTGCCGTAGGGGCATGATTTTCCACTCCCTTTCGGCCTTACCCCAAGGCTAAAAGAGGAGGAAAAATGTGGTTCCGTAGATCTCAGAAGTCTTATCCCTCACAGCAGGACGATCCCCCTTCTAGAGGCAGAGGAGGGGGAAATTCTTCTGGAAGACGCCGTCCCAGAGGCGGCAGAGGCCCCCGCAACACTGGAGACTGCGAATCCTTTCGTGGCTCTTCAGCCTTTCACAGTCCCTGAGGGATTGCCCGACTGTGCAGCTCTGGAGCCAGTCGGGGGTCGTTTTTCGAGGCACCTAAAAGCCTGGGAGGGTATCACTCAGGA
Organism: Protopterus annectens; assembly: GCF_019279795.1. Lineage (NCBI taxonomy): Eukaryota > Metazoa > Chordata > Ceratodontiformes > Protopteridae > Protopterus > Protopterus annectens. The sequence continues at coordinate 561,292,266 of NC_056736.1, forward strand.
CCGATGGGTGCTTCGAATTATCGCCGGAGGTTACGCCATCCCCTTTTCTCACTCCCCACCTCAGTCCAAAAAAATCCCGGACCCACCACCCAGTCAACGGGAAATTGCAGCCCTAGAAGTTTCAAAGCTGCTTCAAAAAGGAGTCATCCAACCGGTCCCCGCAGACTAGATCGGATTAGGGACTTACTCAAGATTCTTTTTGGTGCCAAAAAAGACCGGGGACTTGAGGCCCATTTTGGATCTCAGCATTCTAAATCGTTCAGTCAAAAAGTCCAAGTTCCGAATGGTCACCCTACAATCCATTCTCCCACTGCTGGAGAAAGGTGTTTGGATGTGGTCCATAGATCTCAAGGACGCTTATTACCATATCATGGTGCATCAAGCGTCCAGGAGACATCTGCGCTTCAGCCTAGGAGACGGTCATTTTCAGTTCCGCGCGCTGCCCTTTGGTCTCACCACAGCCCCCAGGGTGTTCACCAAATGTTTGGCGGTCGTGACTGCTCACCTGAGAAGTCTAGGATTCCAGGTGTTTCCGTATCTAGATGACTGGCTCCTAACTGCCACCTCCAAGCATCTACTATTGCGGAGCCTACAAGCCACAATATCACTGGGCACTTCCCTTGGAATCACCTTCAATTGGCCAAAGTCTGTGTTGCTGCCATCTCAACGCATAAGATTTATCGGAGTAGAGATAGACTCAAACCGAATGCGGGTCTATCTACCTACAGAAAGGATACAAACCATACAGGCTCAAGTTTGAGCCTTACTTCCCAGATCCAAAGCCCCAGCCAGAATTGTTCTGCAGCTATTGGGATCTATGTCCGCCACGGTTCTTCTAGTTCCCCTAGCAAGGTTGCACATGAGAATTCTCCAGTGGCTTCTTTCAACACAGTGGTCCTTTCAGGATCTCCCTCTCAGTCACCTCATATGGATCACGGAAACCTGCAAACGGGACCTTCGCTGGTGGCTGGTGCCCTCCAACCTGGATCAGGGACGACCCTTTGCTCCACCTCCTCCTGTGGCCACTTTGACTACGGACGCCTCCCAGATGGGGTGGGGGGGGGCATTCCCTGGGCAGGTCAGTCCAAGGCAAATGGCATTCGGAAGAGTCCCTACTTCATATCAACATCTTAGAAATGAGGGCGGTGTTTCTGTCCCTACAAGCCCTTCACGATTACCTCCCTCAGGGCGTAATTGTCGTTCACTCCGACAACATGTCAGTAGTCTGGTACCTGAACAAGCAGGGAGGGACCAGATCCTACCCCCTTTGCAGAGAGGCCATGAGAGTTTGGGAATGGGCAGTGTCGACCAAACGATTTCTAGTGGCGACTCATATCCCTGGCAAGGCCAATGTGATAGCCGACAGACTGAGCAGAACTATCCTCTCTCCACACGAGTGGTCTCTGAACATTACGGTTGCAAATCAGATTTTTAGCAAATGGAGAATTCCTTGTTGCGACCTCTTCGCAACCCCGCTGAATGCGAAGTGCAAAAAGTTCTTCTCCCTCACTCCGGCTCCGGGGGAGAGCCCTATGGACGCACTAGCCCATCCGTGGCCCACCGGCTTGCTATATGCTTTTCCTCCAGTTCCCCTCCTTCCCAGAGTGATCCAAAAGGCGTTTCACTTGGGGAGCAAAATGATCTTAGTTGCTCCTTACTGGCCTCGTCAGGTATGGTTCCCCTATCTTCGGAAATATGCACTGGACGGTCCATGGTTCCCGGATCAGATCCCAGACCTATTAGTTCATCAGTCGGGACTACTTCACCAGTCCCTCCACACCTTGAAATTAACAGCTTGGCTCCTCCTCTTCCGACTATAGTCAGGAATCATACCTTAGACCCGGAAGTTGTACATATCTTATCTTCGGCCCACAAATCTGCCACTAAGAAATTGTATTCTAGCAAATGGAAGAGATTTGCTATTTGGACTCAACTCTGGGGCCTGGATCCCATCACTATTCCCGTATCAGAAGTCCTGAAAGTTCTAACTTCCCTATTCAATCAAGGTTCTTCAGTCTCTACTATCAAGGTTCAATTGGCAGCTATTTCCAATTTTCACGAGTCTATAAACCCACCTTTAATGAGAAACAGATTGTGTAAGACCTTCATGAAAGGTGCTGCCCTTTTACGACCTCCGATTTCTCATCCTGCTCCTCCATGGGATCTCAATGTGGTGTTACGTGCCTTAACTTCTTCCCCCTTCGAACCGGCAGCAACATGCGATTTGAAATTTCTATTGTGGAAAACTGCCTTTCTGGTTGCGATTACTTCTGCCAGAAGGGTTTCAGAGCTTCAAGCTTTGTCTGTAAAACCTCCGTACCTGGTTTTTCACAAAGATAGAGTATCTCTCAGGCCAAATCAATCCTTTGTCCCAAAGGTTTGTTCCAGTTTTTGCCTACAACAGTCATTAGAACTTCCAGTTTTCTTTCCAAAGTACTCAAACAAAGCGGAATACATATTCCACACATTAGATGTCCACAGGCAATTGCGTTTTTATTTAGATAGGACCAAACAAACAAGGAAAACAGATCAATTGTTTGTATCCTTTTCGGATAATAAATTGGGCAAAGCCGTCACAAAGGTCACTATTGCCAAATGGATCAGGGACTGTATTACTCAAGCTTATTCCTCTTCTATTAAAGAGCTTACGACCTCTGTCAAAGCTCATTCTACAAGAGCTATGGCTGCTTCAATAGCATTCCATTCTAAGCTTGCCATTAGTGACATTTGTGCTGCGGCTATGTGGTCTTCCCCGCACACTTTCATTTCTCACTACAAATTGGATGTGGCATCTCGGGGGCGAGCTTCATTTGGTTCCACAGTGCTCAGGAGTGTTTTCCAGTGAGCCACCCATGATTTAGGTGCTAGGGACGCTGTCCCATCAGTACAGAATGTAGGCGAGATAGGATCACATAACATCTTTTAGTTATGTACTTACCATAACTTTAGATGTTTGGGATCCATCTCGCCTACATTCCCAATAACCCACCCTCCTTCCCCCTTCCTTGGAGATCAGAAGGTTCGAATCCTGTTGTTTCATCTTGAAACATCTGGCAATGTTATATAAACAAGTTATGTATGTGTGCATGAATGCGGACAAACAAGATCTGGGGGATTAGTGGTGGTGCATCCTGGGATAAGAAATAGCTCAGCCAATAAGAGGCTTCGCTCTATAGCATAGCGTGCCGAGTCGGAGCCGAGGGATCGGCTCCGAGCCCATCAGTACAGAATGTAGGCGAGATGGATCCCAAACATCTAAAGTTATGGTAAGTACATAACTAAAAGTTCAGGAACCCATGCAGCCAGACCTGAAACACAGATGCTTTTTTATTCCAGTGGATGGGAATATTCCTGTATGCTTTTCCATCATTTCCTCTATTGACTCATTACATCCAAGTGATGCCTCCAGGTGCATCTGTAGTTAACTCCTACTGACACCTCTAGGCGCCAAATATTGCATGTTCATGTTTGCATCAGTTATTCCAAACCATGCTATGTAAAGGATTTTAAAAGATTTCGTCTTAAAGCTTACATGATGGCAAACTCAGTTGCATTAATATTTGACTTCTGTCTGGTGCAGATAGAGATACTGAATGTTGCTTTTTTATATTAATTTATATTGATATATTTTTCACATTTTTATAAATATCTCAACAACCAAGTAATACAGGCAGAACTCCTTAGCCTCATATGAAAGCTCTCAGCTAGATGAATAAACTGCTGCTGACAGTAAGTTGTTTACAAAATATTACAAACGTAATATTTACTGTGACTTATGGAATTCACTTTAAAACTTAGAACCTAAAGAATACTACCACTATAAAGATAGTTTGTGCTGAAGGGTTTGCCATTTATACTCCTTTCATTATGGTTCCAAAGATATGAACATTTGTTTGAAATGTGAAGACATAATTTGAGTGTGTCAAAAGGCTTAGGCTCCACCCATTAGAAGTTGCAGTGCAAACTTCCTGAGCTCCATTGGAGTGGATGAGTTAACCAGGGCTCTTCTCAAGATTCAGAAGGCTCTCCAAAGATAATTGTGGTGACCCCTTTTTGGCTCGGGCAACAGTGGTTCTCCCTTCTTTTGAAACTGGCCAGTGGCAATAATCACAAGCTTCCTCACAGAATGGATTCACTCATCCAGGACAGAGAGAGTTTGATACACACCAGTGTTCAACTTTTTTAGTTGATTGCCTGCATGCAGTTTCTTTATCTGCACTAGACAGAAGTCAAATACTAATGCAATTGAGTTTGCCATCATGTAAGCTTTAAGATGAAATCTTTTAAAACCTTTTGATTTGTTTGATACATGCTAGTGCTCAGCTTTTTTTAGTTGGTTGCCTGGATGATGATAGAATTTTAATACTAAGAAGAAACAGCACACAGTGTACATAAACGAAAAACCAAGGAAAACACTGTAGGCACTCGAAGAAGACCAAAAAGGACCCAAAACTTTAGTGTACTACAATATTTTATTCCAATGCTTTCATCAAGGAGACTTCATCAGAAATACCAACAATTCAAAACTGTTGCACTTTAAATAATACCCAGCATTAATCAATTACACAATTAATTACACAATTAGTGAGTAAACTGTCATTTAAAAACATACAACAAAACTAAAATTAAATATATTTAAAAAATTATTTATATATTTTGTGTTTTATCAATAAATGCATATATATGCATATATTCATGATTCGCAAATCACCTCTAGTTTTTATTTCCAACATCACTTTTCTGTCTTCACTGGACAAATTAAAAAAAGGATTAACAGTTCTGTTATTCAGCGTGACCCTGATGTCATTACAACAATGCATTTCAAATACTTTGTGTGTTATGTAGACAATGATTAAACACAGATTTTTTTTTACTGAAATGCTAGAACTCACATCAATATCCTTCATAATATACATCAAATTTAACTTTCGTGTATATAATTTCAACTCCAAAAGAGAATTGGCTAAATCTGCTCTCTTACTGGGTATAAAACTTAACCCTAAATTTAACACACATCTGAACATCATTCAACTCAACACTAGACAAATTAAACAACTAAAAGTTTAATGTGAGAACTCACTTTACAGTTCAAAGCTATCGCCGAAACCGACTTCTCCCTCACTGCTGCTTGACTCTCGTCATTTTCACAAACCTTTGTCATTTTTTGCATTATTTACTTGATTATCAGAACTAAGGTTAGCATTGTTAGTACTATTTCCTGAGGTGACGGTAGCAGCAACTTTGACCACGGAACCTCTATTTTGATGATTACTCACTTCTGCTTCTTCTGGATTGGTTGTGGACTTCTTATGTTTTAAATTTAAAGGTGTACTGTTGTAATTTTTGACTATAGCACTATATGAACCTTTGTATTGCCTATTATTTGTACTCATAGTATGCTTAGAGCCAACTTGTTTATTTTGTCTAAAAAAAAAGAAAAAGCTTGTCCGTTGTCATAAGCTTTAACATAACGTTGAATTTTGCTCAATTTTCTTTCCGTGATGACGTGTTCGTATTGGTCTACTGTATGTAACCGCTCCTGATATCCTTTAAAATTGTTAATGCCAGACTTGCTTATAGCATCAGTGACATTACTATCAAGTGATTCAAGCTCAGGTTTCAGTTGATCAGTTAAATCATTGTTTATCTTAACTAACAGTTGTAAAAATTTGAGATCAGCATTATTAAAAAACTCAGTTGCTTCCATGTAAAAAGGATCTTCGATATTCTCACCACTGGGGCTTTTAAAAAATCCAAGCCCTTTAGGGACAATTTTAGACTTGATGCACCAGTCAAAATACTTGTTCTCTACCATGAATACCCTATATTTTTTTAGTCCCTTTTCCAACTCGAAAAGTTGGTCGAACAAGTTGCTGTCATCAGTCATATTGCACTCTGTAGAAGAACTTAACACAGTTACTGAACCAAAGGGGTCTGAATTACAATTAAGTGCTGCAGTCACATCTTTAAATACAGTAGCTCTCTTATTGCTACTCACCCCTTTGTTCACTATAGTTGATTCATTAACACTCGCCGCTGATTTCACAGAACTGCAACCTTCACTCGAGAGAAATACCTTGTTTTGACTGAACATTTGAGCTAATGTAGTCAATAATTTCTGAACGGATGCCAATTCAGAAATAAGTGCTGAAACCAAGGGTTGCTGGCTATCCATAACAGAATGAATTGTCAGGTTTAAAAGATCTTCCTCTGGACCACAAGCCATCCGAACTCCAATAAAACCAAGACAAAACAGCACACAGTGTACAGAAATGAAAAACCAAGGAAAACACTGAAGGAGCTCAAAGAAGACCTAAAAGGACCCAAACCTTTAGCATACTAGAATATTTTATTCCAACGCTTTCATCAAAGAGACTTCATCAGAAATATCAACAATTCAATACTGTCACACTTTAAATAATACCCAACATTAATCAGTTACACACTTGATTACTTAATTACACAATTAGTGAATAAATTGTCATTTTAAAAACATATAACAAAACTAAAATTAAATATATTTAAATATATTACTTAAAATTATTTATATATATTGTGTTTTATAAATAAATACATGTATATATGAATATTAATAAATTATCAGTACTCAGCAGCCCTTAAGATTAACTAACTTTCTATCTTCCAAAACACATTTGATGTTAACTGATTCATTGAGTTCAGGCGGACTATCAGCCCCTAGTCTAAGTTGCCATAGGGTCTCTTTTCTTTCGACCCTGTTTTTCATGTTACTCCCTCTTAAATCTTCAGAAACATGCTCTAAAACAGAAAATATAAATTTGTTATAACTAGTGCATATACATACATGTTTATAAAGGGCAGTGTTGACATCTTTCACCTTAATGGCATATAATGCTCTTTTATATGTTTACTCAGCTGTCTAGTGGTCATACCGTTATAAAATGCTGTACATCCAGAGCACATAGCAATATAAACCACATTTGATGTTTTACAAGAAAATCTACTTGGAATATTAATAGTCCTGACTAGGTGGGACAAACAAACATACGGACCTTTGTGTATGAATCTACAAACTGAGCATTCATAACACTTATAGGTACCTTTAGGTTTATTGGTCACCAAACTAGAAACTTTTGTTTCAGTATGTTCCAACATATTTTCTTTTTATTCAAAAAAAGAAAAAAAAAATGTTGTAGTATGTTAAAGTTTTGGGTCCTTTTTGGTCTTCCTCGAGTGCCTACAGTGTTTTCCTTAGAATGTTAATACTGTTTGCTTTTTTCCCCTGAGTACATGCAGCAGGTAATGGAGGCAAAAAAAAAAACGCTACTTGAAAATCTTATATGGGTTGGTGGAAAGATTTTCTAGTTGGTTTCACACCAACAAATAAAAAAGGTAGAGCAGCAACCAAGCCAAACAACAGGAACTGCAGGCAGCAAATACCACTCACAACGAAATGTTTAACCTAGGTTTCGTCTTTTATTTTAACCAGACTTCTTCAGAAACAAACCAAAAACATGATAAAGTCAAACCTTAAATACACTCGTATTAATAAAACCAACATCAATTATCCAATAAAAGCATACCCAATTAACCTACCCTATAACCAATTAAAGGTATAAATACAAAAGAAAAGAAAAAAAGAATACACTTACAAGTTCATATTAAGATGGTAAAGTATAAACACTATACAATTACAATCAAACATATATATATATATATATATATATATATATATATATATATATATATATATGCATATAAAATGAATAATAATAAATATTAAAACATGTGTGATAAAATAGTAAAGTGTGCCAAATAAAACACCTTAAGCATTAACATTTACCCCAAAGGGTGTCTTAACTTCAAAATGGGAACAATACTGATATGGTCATTAATGCCAGGAAATACGGTGGCATCCAATGTTAACTGCCACTTATTTCACTAATGTCAAGGTGGACATCTAAGATGCCCCCTCGACTATCCTTTTGGATATGTTGTATAACACAAAACTTAAATTGGTGCCCACCATATTGTTGTATATGCCTGGCCAAAGCATTGGTATTTTTCTTGTACCTAATATCCGATACATGCTCACTAATCCTGTCTCTAAATGCTCTACAGGTTTTTTCCACATAAAATGCTGGGCACTGACAACACTTAGCCAAATAAACTACATTTTTAGTATGACAATCATAATGCCCATGAATGTTAATAAACATATTGGCCACAAATACCTGAGAATGCGTGGACATGATGTAGCCACACATACTACATCTTCCACACTTAAAATTACCATATGGTCTGTTCTGATTAAGTGCTTCACTACCACCTCAATCACCCCTTTCCAGGAGTTGCTTGAAAGACTTCCCTTTTCTATAAACAAATGTGGGAAGATTACTCAGTTTTTCCCAAACCATATTATCTAACTTAAGCAATCTCCAGTTGTTACGTACAATATCTATTATGTATTGGGTGTCAAAGGAATAAGTGGTAATAAAATTCAATTCTGATACATTACTTGCATTGATTTTCAAGCCATCGTTTTCTCTACTGTTTACAGTCCCACCTACACTAACTTCATTAGAACTGACATGGAATGTAGCAATAGTCTCCGTCCCTGTTGGTTATCCACTAGTTATTGTGGTTAGTAAGGCCTTGTATATACCATCATGCCTTTTTCTAATAACTTCATCACTTATTACTCCACACAAATCTACGGGATATCCTCTTTTTATGAACATACCCTTAATAAAATCTACCTCCTTCAAAAATTCAAATTCATCACTAACTATTCTGGCTGCTCTCACCATTGGCATTTAATAATGGCCTTCTTCTGATGTTCAGGATGCCAGCTAGAATAATTTAAATAAGAATTCGAAAAAGTAGTCTTTCTGAAGATGTTAGAAGCCAATGACCTTTTAACCCTATTAATTTTTAGGTTAACATCCAAGTAGGACAATTCATCCTTACTATAAGCATGGGTAAACTTCAAAAAGTTAACAGTGTTGTTTATGTATTCAATGAACTAATCAGTTTTCTCAACCGTACCCTCCCACACTATAAAATTGTCATCCAGAAAACGAGTGTAATGTCGAAAGTATGTCATAAACCCACTAGAAAAAACATATTCCTGTTCCCAGAAGGACATAATATAATTTGCGTAAATGGGGGCACAAGCCGCCCCCATTGCTACTCCTGTAATTTGTTTAAAATAATGCCCTTCAAAGAATATATAATTATTGTTCAAAACAACCTCCATCAAAGTTGAAAACAGATTAACACTATCTTGGTCATACAACCCAGTAGTCAGTAATTGATTTTCCAACCACTGTAAACCTGTATCAGTAGGAATAACCGTAAATAAATTACAAACATCTATAGTCAATAATATGATGTGTTCACTAATCATAAGCAACTTCAAATTTTCCAGGAAATGCCAGGAATCTCTTGTGATATAATCAAATTTCTTGATACCCTTCTGCAAATGAAAATCCAGGAATTTACTTATAAAACATGTCTTACTTTCCGCCTGATTGGTCTAAACTTAATGTTATCCAATCCTTTATGAATCTTTGGTATGCCAAAAATTCCACTTATCATTGGATAATCATTCTTTAAATAATAATACTCGGTCTCATCAATTTGTCCCTGTGTTAGCAAATCTTCATTTAGCAGATCAATTTTAGAATAAGCTATGTTAACCTGATTTAAACTACTTTCCTCATATGCATCATCATTTAACATAGACAACATGTGATTAATATAATCATTTTTGTCCATGATAACAGTGCCACTACCCTTATCAGGTTTCATGAACCTGATTGTATTGTCATTGACCAACTCATTCAAACAAGTTCTTTCATCAATATTTAGATTATTGTTCATATCAAATACCTTTCCTTTAGCGTGATTTCTACTTCTGGACATATGATGTCTTATGTCCAACTCACAAATCTTTTCATATAATGCCACTGTGCTATTTAAAGGAGGGTTAAACTTACTAGGTTTTTTCAATATTTCACTGCATGATACTGTTGTGTCCTGAAATATTCTTTTTTCTTTTCTTTTGTATTTATACCTTTAATTGGTTATAGGGTAGGTTAATTGGGTATGCTTTTATTGGATAATTGATGCTGGTTTTATTAATACGAGTGTATTTAAGGTTTGACTTTATCATGTTTTTGGTTTGTTTGTTTCTGAAGAAGTCTGGTTAAAATAAAAGACGAAACCTAGGTTAAACATTGGTATTTGCGCATGCGGTTCCTGTTGTTTGGCTTGATTGCTGCTCTACCTTTTTTATTTTCTAGTTGGTGCCAGTCCAAGAACCAAAATCTTTTTAAGGCTCAGACTTCTGTGGTTCTTCAGTATTTGTGCAAGTTATTATCTTCTGATTTTTCTTATTCTTTTACCAAGATTCATCTGTAGGCCATCTCTGCTTATTTTAACAGTGAAAGATGTGAGCAAAAATATTAGTGAAACACCTGTTATATCGTATAGAAGAGGTAGAAATTTGAAAGATTTCTTAGTGAAATTGAAGTTTGCTTTTCCTAATGATAGTGCTCATAAAAGTCTTACAGAATATGAACTATTGCATGTGGCAGATGTATCTGTTGCACCTTTCCCCCCCAGACCTCTGCTGAAAATGGGCCTGTGCCCAGTAAGACTATCACAGTAAATAAACTTCGAATAAATAATAAAATAAATAAAACAAAATTGTTACCAAAGCTCTGTCTTGACCAATGTGGAGTTATTTAGTAGGCAGACGTCTGACAGTATCATAAAAACAGCAGTGATTTTAGAGGGGGCTTAATCAAAGGAACACTCTTTGCTGAAAATTGTGTACAGAAAATACATTCTGTCAGGTCTACTGGATCTTTCTGAAAGAGGTTGCAAGAAAGTATAGTTTTTTATGAAATGCTGATGGAGTTGTGTAAAGCATCTGTCTCTATGGTCACAATAGGAGGGCATATATCTGTGGAATTTTCTCTGTAGGGGAGCCCTTTAGGGTCCTCGATGCCACCTTTAATCTTTTTCCCTATGTTTAGAATTCTTAACTACTTTAATAAGGATGTCCCAGATACTGTAGTTTAATTAAGCAGGAGAAAATAAAGATCTCCTTTTTGTGGATATTTTAACATATTTAGGTAGCCTGTAGTTTGACCTTGCAGACTAATTCCACATCTAACTGAATTTCATGAACATTCTGGATACAAGTTAATTTTAGATTTATGTTTCCTACACATTCACTAGTTCAGTTTTAAACTTTTGTATGCCTTACTTCAGTCAGAACCCCCAGTCTTTGAAGCTGTGGTCATGAAAAAAAAAAAAAGAAAAATTATCTTGGTATGTAGCTTCCTGCATTCAGAATTCTAGTCTGCTAAGCTGACACGAGAAGACAATTTCTCTAAAATTCTTGAAAATCTTTAAGTGGAAGACGATGGTGATGAATCTGTGTAACAGGATACAAGCTAGTTCCACTAGTGCTACTCAGCGAAGCTTTCTTAACCTACTTTTCTTCCTGGAAGGTGTTTTTGGCTATTGACACAAAGAATTCAGTATTTTGTTTGGAATAACAAGCCTGTTAGGGTCTCTTGAGAAAAGCTTGCGGTGCCAGTTTAGTAGAGGGTTTAACAGACACTAGTTTGCAAGATTGTTATTGAGGAATTCTGTTAAAGTGGATATATTTGATACAGTGAGAAGCATATAATGCAGGCTGGAAAGGAGTAATGCATAAGAAAAGCCGTAAAACGAACATAGTAAAAGGACAATTTTTGACATTGAGTTAACAGAGGATACATATTTTTTCAATGTAGAATGTGAATTGATGAAAAAAATTTTGGGATAGGGGAGATCCAAATAATGTAATACAAGAAATAAAAAATGAGATTAAAATTTAAGGGAAGCTGGTATTTTAAGCAATAAAAGAACTTCAGATGTGAAGAAATAAAAAAAAAATCAGGCGTTTGCATGTCTGTTGCAAAATTCAGTGGATGAAGCCAGTATTAAGCAGATAGTTAAAAATAATTGGAAATTTATTACTAATTTTGTGGATTTAAGGGATATTATTGGCGACAACCCAGTATTTGTTTCCTGAAGAGGGAATAATTTAAAAGAATATCTTTTATAGAAGTAATCAAACTAATAAACAATTATAGGATAATAAAGAAATGTTAAGATGTGGTAGTTGTAGGTTTTGCCAATTTGTTCTTGATGGAAACAAGGCGAGGGTAATAGCAATAAACTAAAATGCTAAGTTATTACTTGAATATAATTGTAAATCTAAATTTGTAGTTTATGTATCCCTATGTGGGCTTTGTCCTGCATTTTACAGTGGCAGAACGTCCAGAGGATTTATTAAGAGACTGATTGAATTTCTAAGGGCTGTAGAAAACAATGAAGCCAATAATAGGTTAGCTAAGCATGTAATACAAAAGCAGAGTTTGGAAATAAATAAGGTTTATTTTAAATTTTCTGTAATAGATCAAGTATTAAACTATAATGTAAGGTTAAAGGCAGAGGATGAGTTAGATTGGAAAGAATATTGTTGGCAAATAAGGCTTGAATGCATGTAGTTTCCTGGTAATGAATGAAAGGGAAAACTACAAAGTGGTTCTGAAAAGGAAAGGGTTAAATCATTGATTTTGTGAAGTCATGTGATTTTAAACAAATGTATTTAATGGGGTTTTGAATGACTACAGCTTGGTCTGAAGAAGTTCCATAAGTGGGACAAAACTGCTTACCAGCTGTAGTTTGTTGTTTTTATTAAAGTATTAAAGTGAAATGGTTTTAATTTGAGACCATAGATGCATTTTATTTGTTTTGATTATGGTCCAATTTACGTTGTTAGGCTTTTTGTGGATATTATTGTTATATTTACTTACCTTAGCTATGCCTTTGGTCATGTAAGTCATACTACATTATTAGACTTGAGTAAAACTGAGAAAGTGGTATATGTAGTGAAGGACTGGCTCGTATAGACACTGGGGAGGATGTATATGGGTAAGATGTGTGGTCATGTTGTTTGCTTTATGTATGTCAGGTATAATAGTCTCAGAAGAACTAAGCTTCTTCTAATAGGCAGATGTATTAAAAGTGGGAAATACTGCAACAAACATTGAGGACAAGGGACCTTTCCTATTTCCCTTTTGAGTCTAGGTTTGGTGACTTCAGAATAACATAACCTCAAAAGTTAGTACATTTGCTTAGAACACAGAAGGAGATATAACATGATGGTAGATGTCACCTCATATATGTCCAGCTCATTGAGACTGTGACACAGGTTTAGGTGTAAATGTAGATAATACATTAAAATTTGACAGACATAAAGAGCATCATCTTGTTTTAGTGAACAGATCAGTTGAGGCAGTGCTGTAGTCATTGTATGGATGCACATAGCTGATGGCTGGTTACATTTTTTTCTCTTCTCTGGAAATTCTTAAAAGATGGCTGCACCCTAAACAAAACGTTTTGTTTCCTCCGAATGTATTTCCCTCTCTGTAGAATGATCCCCATATTTCCACATTTAAAAAACATAGCTTAGCAGTTTCTTCCCTTTTATTCTGTCTGTCCTAGTCATCTTTCTTGGTGGACCCCATGTCAAGTCTGCATGAAATCTTTTGATACCTTCTTTAGTAAACTTGTCTACTTTGCGCTTGTGTGATTATGCCTAACACATTTCCAAATTTCTTGTTAAGGAAAGCACAGACACAAATGCGCGCGCACACACACACACACACACACACACACACACACACACACACACACACACACACACACACACACCAATGTACTTGTAGCCATTTTGTGATTTCACACCCAGTGAAGTGACATAGATATTTAGGTTCTAAATTCACATTTTTTACAGTGTACTGTCCCAGCGGGCTGCATTATTTTCGTTCCTTAGGGCCATAATCCTTTTGTGTCATTTGTACTCTGAAAGTGAAGAAGCCTGATAATGACTGAGAGCACCTTCAATAATTAACTGAATTTTGCAAGCAATGAAATATTATCCCTTAAGTGAATCAAGAAAGGGAAGAGTTAGGGACACAGGGCATTAAAGTTGCAGAATTTCACTTTTAAAAGACTCAAGTGTATATGTACATTTCTGTAAGAGTGTTAACAGGTAATGTAATAACACATGCAGGAAACAAATATGTGAAAGGTACTGCAAAACAATCACTGATACTTTTTTTTGAAGATTCTCAAACTTTTAATGGTGTTTCTCACTGCTTTGGTTCTAAGTGCATGGAATTGTGATCTGACAGCAAAGATTAGGGCAGTCTCATCAGCTGTGTCCTCACAGTGCATTATGGATGAAAAATAGCTTTCCAAGAAAACAAAGTCAGGATGTCTGATTCCATGAAGGCATTTGGGTTATACAAAAATACAATACAAAATAACTACTGCTTGTGCTGTATGCAGATTTGGATTTTATAGAAATTTATGATTGTATTTTTTTCAGTATCTGCCTGTAGTGGTCCTCTAAATATTTAGCAGCTATGTTCCTTTTTAAGAGGTAATGATTATCTGGTATATCAAATAGAAGGAATTCAGAAATACTGGGGGAAGAAATCAAAATTAGTCAAGACTTTTAGAGTCATACAAATTCCATACTTGATTGCTCAGGCAACATAGTTTTGGGTTTAAGGAGCTCAAAGTAGAACTTAGAGAACAATGTAAAGCTAGAGGTCAAATAAACTGGTTTGTTGATCAAGCTGTCCCATAATGGAAGAGTTTGCTGAATAGTTTTAAGAGTTGGGATAATATTGTAATGTATAAGAAAGGCCTGGGTGAATTCTTTGTGGAGACATAAACTCTGTTGTACTTGGTTAATGGTGAAGACTAGATCTTTAGGAACTATTAGCTCCTTGTCTGGAAAGTTCTGTATGTGTGTATCTATACATGATAGGTGACAAACATCTAAAGCTGGCTGGAAAGAGTATATGTTTACCTAGAAAATCAAGCATGGTGCAAAACAGATGCAGAAAAGCAGAAGCCTGGGCAAGAAAATGGTAAGGCACAGTTCTTCTAAGAGACTCTTGGACATCCACTGAGGTTTCTGATTGCCATGATAATTGTAAGCTTCACCTACATGTACTTTTTTCTTAATGGTCATAATTGCAAAAGTTATTTAGATAATGCTATGTATTGACAGACAGATATGCTTTGCAGTTTGATCTTTTAGGCAGTGCCATTCTATACAATATAACACACAGT
>NC_056736.1:561311502-561334002 GCF_019279795.1 Protopterus annectens
GAGATAAACCTGCAGAACAAAAGTGACTGTCTGGAGGTGGTTCTGGAGGGTACTGTAACAATCTGCCTGGATCAGGAGGCCATCCAGGTGTGGGAAAATCTGTATTTCTAGGACCCTGCAATAGGCTGGCTACTGGAGCCAGATGCCTGGTGAATATGCTTGGAGCAGTAGCTAGTCCAAAGGGTAAAGCAGAGATTTGAAAGTACGAGGAACCCACAGAGAAGTGTAAATACTTCCTGTATCTGGACTGGATGAGGTTATGCAGGTAGGCATCTTTGATGTCCAAGGTGGCCAGAAATGCCTGGGCATTAGAAGTGATAATGGGGTTTGGAACTTAAGTATGTGGAAGGTGGGTACTTGAAGAAAAAGGTTGAGGTGGGAGAGATCCAGGATGGGTCTCCATGAGCCATCCTTTCTTGGGACCAGGAAGAGTCTGGAGTAAAATCTCCTTCCAACCAGTCCCTGCTTCAGAAAAGGGAGAGTCCTTTGAGAGAGGAGGCTGTCCAAGACTGGTTGGAATAAGGGCCTCTGGTCCTTTGGTTGCTGTGGGATACCTCTTAAGGGTGGAGGAATGGCCCAAGTCATGAAGTAACCTCTTTCTATGATAGACAAGACCCATTTGGCTGAGGTAATGCTTTTCAGAAAGAGAGACTGTGAAAGACTCTGGGAAAAGGATATAGGATCTGGAGGGGGAGGAGGAGGAGGAAGCAGTGAGTCGCAGACTACCTGCCTTATCCTATAATGGCATTTTCTGGGTTGGGGTCTGAGCAGACCTGGAAGGTGGCTGCTGCTTTCTGGAACTCTTTTTTCCCGTAGTAGAAAGACGAGGAGCAGAATGTTTTCTAATGAATTAGGTCTTAGGGTAATTCCTGTGGAATTTAGGAATAGGTGACACAAACAAATGTTTCAAGTCTTGTAGTTCTTTCCCCTTCTAATGAAGGGTTTTATAAAGTTCTGCCACTTGGGCCTCAAACAAGGCAGTGTTATCCAGGGGGGCATCTAGAAGTTTAGCCCTGATGTCATCAGGTAGGGGTTGAAACCTCACCCAAGAGTACCTTTTGAGTGCTGAGGCAAAAGCTGCACATCATAACTGTATTTGATTGAATGTCTTTGTCACTTGTGAGGACAAGAAAATGAGGTTAGAAATTTGAGACTTTGTGGTCGAATCCGGGAGATCAGCCAAGAGCTTTGAAGCCCGAGTCAGAAGGGCCAGGGAGTAGTGTCTGGTAGTTGATGGCCCTAAATACCAGAAGTCAGTTCCTCGTTGGTCAGATATGACCACAAGCTAATCACCCTAGACGTCTACATCCCGCTCCCACCCCCCATTAGGAAAACAACTGTAAACAATTTATCCAAAGCCAACTTCATGCTTCTTAAGACAGAAGTGGCATAAATACCAGAGATCAATTCCTCGTTGGTCAGATCTGACCACTAGCTAATCACCCTAGACATCTACATCCCGCTCCCACCCCCATTAGGAAAACAACTTTAAACAATTTATCCAAAGCCAACTTCACGCTTCTTAAGCCAGAAGTGGCAAACTTCACGACACCCATGCAGATGGACAATAGAGGTACGACTGCTGAATCCTACTTTTGTAAGCACTTACACGAGTGCATGGATCGTGCTATCCTTAACAGAACCAAGATGCTATCCTCCAAAAAAAGGAAGCCAATCTTGTGGTCTTCTGCCATAAACAATCTCTACAAAAGAAGAAAGAAACTGTTGCAAAAAAGAGTAAAATCCCATGGTTGGAGGAACTCCCTGGTCAGCCTCAGTAAGAAGCTGAGATCCCTCATAAAATTCTCCAAAGCTAGTTATGAAAACAAAATCGCCACTGATTCTAAAGGCAACCACAAAGCATTCTATAGCTATGTCAAGAATATCAATGGCAACACTCAGATCTGCTCCGAGTTACGGCACAATAACACTAAATATACAGAACCAACTGATATTGCCAACATCCTGGCAGATAAGTTCAGTGCTAACTCCCCCCCCCCCCTCTCACCCCCTAAAGGACCCATCTGTATACCGGAAGAATGCAAAGTTCCTGTAATCACGGCTGCACTGGTAAAAACCTCTCTCTCCAAAGCCAGGAACACAGCATTCATGGGACCTGACAACATCTCAGGCTGCCTTCTACACGAACTACAGAATGAACTGGCACCCAACCTAAGTACCATGTTCAGTCATAACCTCACCTCAGGCTTTGTACCCATTGAATGGCGCACCATGACGGTTATCCCACTCCACAAAGGGGGAGCCATGACAGACCCCAGGAACTACCGCCCCATTAGCCTGACGAGCCTGGTCTGCAAGGCCACGAAACTCCTAAACAAAGACATTGGAGATCTCCAAACTCTGGACCCCACACAGTTCAGGTTTGTAAAAGGCAGATCATGTCTCCTAAACCTGATAGACTTCTTTGAAGCAGTCACCAAAGCCATAAAGCCATAGATGAGGGTAAGTTGGTTCACACAGCCTATCTAGATCTCGCTAAGGCGTTCAACACCATCCCCCACTCTGGAATTATTGATAAACTCACTAAACTAGGTATAAATCGCTATGTCACAAGATGGATTGCCAACTGGCTTACTGACAGAACCCACACTGTGAAAGTAGACTCCAAATCAGACTTCAGACCAGTGACAAGTGGAATACCACAGGGTTCAGTCCTGGGTCCTCTCCTGTTTGGTATCTATTTCTCTGAAGTACAGGCTAACGCAGAAGGTCTTTGGCTAACTAAGTTCGCAGATGACTGCAAACTAGGAGCCATAATCGAAACTACTAATGATGTGGACATCCTACAGATGCAAACTAGGAGCCATAATCGAAACTCCTAACGATGTGGACATCCTACAAACGGGCCTCACTGAGACAGATACCTGGTGCCAAAGCCATGGTCTCAAGCTTAATGCCAAAAAGTGCATTGTCATCCCCTTTGGTAAAAACTCTGTACCCATGAACTACCACATAGGCGGTAGTCTACTTAACACTGAAAGTGTGATAAGAGACCTACACATGTGGACAGTAGTCTCTCCTTTGATAATCACATCGCCACAGTGGTCAGGAAATCCTTCTACGTGGCACACCTCATCACAAAAGGTTTCTCATCCAGAAAAAAAAGAGGTCATTGTTCCCCCCCTACTCATCATTCATTAGACCCGTTAAAGAGTACAACGCCACTTTTGGTATGTACCTCACAAGACAACAACTGGAAAGGCTGCAGAAATACCTCACAAAGAGGATTACTGGCCTAAAAATAGATGCCCTACGCAGACCGTCTCAAAAAACTCCAGCTTTACTCCGTCGCATATCGCCTACTCGGAGGCGATCTCTGCCTAACATACAAAGCTGTGTCAAACCCAGAGCTCTTGGACATGCTTCACTTAAAGAAATCCCAATCCCACCAAGCTACACGCTCTAGGGACCTAAACCTTGTCACCACAATAAACAGAACATGCTGGAGGGATAGATTCCTGTCCCAGAGACTTCCCATACTCTGGAACAGACTACCTATCTATGTCAAACAAAGATCCCCATTAGCACTCTTCAAGAAAAATCTTGATGATTGGATGGGAAATAGGAAATTCATCTTGGGGATCACTTCCATGGCTCTGCTTGACAGGGGCACAGGAAAATAATTTTCTTGGGTGGGGTACCTTTTTGGCTAGGCTTGTATAGGCCCTAGGGCCAGTAGCCTAGTACCTACCTATGCCAAAGTGGCACAGCTGTACACCTTCTTGCCAAGTCCATCCATAGTTTTGCTGTCTCTGTCATTAGGAAGGACAGAGCTAGACGGTAGCAGTCTGGAGGGTTTGTCTGCGGAGACAGAAACGGTATCAGGATCTGCAACAGGACATTTTATTAGGAATTTTACCCCTTCTGGGAGTTTTATAAAATCTCAATTTATTTCACAGAAGATAAAGCTTTCGGGAAACTCCCTTCATCAGTAAAAATACATTGTATATACCTTAATGAAATACAGCATGTGACACAGCCAACCAATAAACAATAACTTTCAAACTTTTAAAACCACACCACACAAATATACTTGAAACAATACATACTAAAATGTTAATACATACATATTTTTCATTTATACTGCTTCTGTTTATTTATTAGAATAGACTTTATCGTAATCATATTATTTAATCCAGGTTGCTTGTCAGCCTTTAACCTGGTAATCCATTTATATTCTGCCATCTTGAGTTTATTATTTAGATCCCCACTTGTTAAGGTTCCTATAGATTATTTCTAACACTTTGAACATAAAATCATGCAAATTATCCTTGTCCATGATATGTTTTGCTAACGCATTTGTTACTGTGTTCCTTCTAATCTCCAATTTATGCTCTATAATGTGATCTTTCAGCCGCCTTGAACATTTACTTACATAAAAACATTCACACTCCGTGCATGTTCCCAAATTAGAACATGTTAGAGGCTGATAAGCAACCTGGATTAAATAATATGATTATGATAAAGCCTATTCCAATAAATAAACAGAAGCAGTATAAATGAAAAATATGTATGTATTAACATTTTAGTATATATTGTTTTAAGTATATTTGTGTGGTGTGGTTTTAAAAATTTGAAAGTATTTAAATGTTATTTATTGTTTATTAGTTGGCTGTGTCACATGTTGTATTTCATTAAGGTATAGATGATGTATTTTTAAAATGAATGTTGAATACTGATGAAGAGAGTTTCCCAAAAGCTTTAACTTCTGTGAAATAAATTGAGCGTCTCTATCTGGTATCTGTTTGTTTTTGACTATTTTTAAGTATCTGACATAGCTAACTGCAGTTAGTCCGTGTTTTTAACTTTTAACCTTATAAAATTTGTCAGGCCTTCTAGGAGCAGGAGGTTGAGATTCAGGGTTTTTAGAAGCTGCAGAAAAGGTGTCTAAGAAGGCTGGTAGGACTGGTGGAATGGCAGAGGGAGAAGGAGTCTCCATTTGTAGGAGCTTATAATACCTCTTATGGACTTCAGACATTTAGGTAGAGTCCCATTTGAAAAACTCTCTCATCAGAGAGATTGTTTCTCCAAAGGTAAGGTCCTCCCCAGGGGAATCCACTTCAGTAGATTCCTCCTCTGGGGAGGCATACCCTAAAGGGAAAGGCATTTGTGAGGCATAAGACAGAGAATCCTCAGAAGAGGAGTCTGAAGAGTCTTCATCCGCTTTTGAAGGAGGTTCTATAGTCTGAGGCCTAAGGTTGATAACAGGAGAGACATCCGGAGGAGAAGCAGTCATGAGGGCCATAAAGGCATTACAGAAGGACTGAGAGAAAGCTGGCCAATCAGAGAAGCTCTCAGGAGGTAAAGACACATGTATGGTTTTCTGTTTCCTTTTTAAAGAAGAGACCGGCCTGAAGAGGCTGTAGGCTTTAAGGAGAGCCTAAGTTCAGAAACTTCAATAATGGTGGAAGACTGTTCTGGACGTCCGCAGCGAGCCAAGGTTCCCCCTTGCCGTCAGCTTCTGACATATGTGTTACCTCAATGGATATGCTTTCAGAACTTGGTTTTGTGGCCTCTGGAAAGGTACCTGCTATACCTGAGTCGTCTGGCTCTGTAATTTCTTAAAAACATACCTCAGCCACAGGGGGGAACGTCGGGTGGAAGAGGTGCAGTAGTAGACTTGGGCATGGTAACTTTGGCCTTCTTTTTTGTTGGCTCGGCAGTATAGCCGGATGGCCCTTCCATCGCAAGAGTGATTGAGATGCTGGTTATGTAGATAGATATTAAGGGCATATAGATGGCTGCAAAGAGTCTTTGGGACAAATGCCTGACAAATCATGCAGGCTGTATAATCATGGTTTAGCCCTAAGCAGAACAGATGCAGGTCTTGGCCATCCTTATGCAGGATCTGATGTCCACACTTACACTTTCCTTTTCTGGATGACATGAACCTGGGCAGGCATACAGTGACCAAAGAACAACAACAACAAAAAAAAAGCCTCAACGGGGTACTTAAAGCTTTTGTATACTGGCCGGATGTTTGGGCCACTAGGTGGAGGCTAACCCAAAGGTGATGAGTACTGCAATATGAGAATAGAAGGACATCTGCTTTTCTCCCTGTTGCTTGCCAGGTCAGGATAAAACAGGTGAACATTGTGGGTTCTTTTTCAAGTAGCTTTATTGCATGCAAACACATCATAAATGAGATTAACTTTAACTTATAAACAAACTAGCTATCGTGCACATAGATGTTAACACTCTGGCTGCACCTTCAAAATGGCACTGAAGCTAACACATGCTTGGTATTTATATGCACACACAGATCTTGGAAATGCTTCTTAAAGGTACAACACTCCTGTTGTTCTACATCCTCCTCTTTGAGAAAATAAGTTAGGCATTATCTGATACTAATGAATATGTAATTTACATAGAAATGATTTTCATCATGCAGTTATACAAAGATATATATATATATATATATATATATATATATATATATATATATACGTATATATATATATATATATATATATATATATATATATATACATACATATATATATATATATATATATATATATATATATATATATATATACATATATATATACACACATATATATATATATATATACATATATATATATATATATATATATATATATATATATATATATATATATATATATATATACACATATATATATATATATATATATATACACACATATATATATATATATATATATATACATACATACATATACATATACATACACAACTATGTCCAAGTTGCTGTGTATTTCACACTAGGCTTTGAAATGCGACCATATCATGCGACATAACATTTGGGATCTGGTTTAGCAACTGGGATTGTCTCAGCTGACTGTTCAATTTTAGGATCACTGGAATCATCTGCTGGAACAGTATCAGGAGTCAAGACACATTCTGGAACAGGAATATCATCTGGATTGCAGGTACGATGCTGCAATATCGGTTCTGCTACAGGAAGATGATGTCTGAGATTTCTCCTGTACTCCACACCCTCGGATTTAACAAAATAGGATCACGGCTCTGCACAAATACTTGTTACTTGACCAATCCGGTCAAAACGTTTGACTGCTTGTATCCTCAATGTCACTCCTTTTTACCAATGGACAAAGAAATCTGCACGGTTTGTCATAGCTGGACTTTTGGAAAGAACACTTTCTAGATAACAGGGCTTTGACTGCTTGGTTGTTTTTAGCTTTAGGCCTCAATAAACTAGAACTGATAGGAAATTTTGTTCTGGTTTGCCGAGATAGAAGTCTCTGGGCAGGTGAGCCAAGTATATCCTCATGGGATATGTTTCTAAGATTGAGTAAATAAAAAAAAACGGTATTGTCACGCTTTGACTTCTCAGGTAATTGCTTTGCACTCTGTACTGCACGTTCAGCAAGTCCATTCGATTGCAGATACTCTGGATTACTAGTAACATGTACAAAGTCCCATTCTCTGGCAAATTTATGAAACAATTGACTGGTGAATTGTGTACCATTGTCAGAGATTTTCTGTGGACTGCCATGGACTGAGAAATGGTGTTTCAACTTAGTAATAACTGTAGTAGACAGATTAGCTAGTAGATTGCTCTCGAACCAAGTCAAATAAGAGTCTTCCAGTACTATGTAATGTTGATTGTTCCACTCGAGTATGTCAGTAGCTACAATCGACCAAGGCAGATCAAGGATTTGACTTTGTCGAAGTGGTTCTTTTTGTAAATGCTCTTTAGTACTGTTACATACTGAACAGGAAGAAAGTAATCCATAAATGTCTTTTGATAGAGAAGTCCAAAATACTAGTCCTGTCACCCTTCTCTTAGTTGATTCAAAACCTTGGTGACCATGATGCAAAATCTGGATATATCCTTGTTGTAAGTAAGATAGGAACAACAATCTT
This sequence comes from Protopterus annectens, assembly GCF_019279795.1. Lineage (NCBI taxonomy): Eukaryota > Metazoa > Chordata > Ceratodontiformes > Protopteridae > Protopterus > Protopterus annectens. The sequence goes on from NC_056736.1 coordinate 561,319,399, forward strand.
AGGACCTTTGAAAATAATACCATCTTCCATTGACAACTCGATCTCTATAAGGAAAGTAAGATTGCACTTCAGGTGGTACACTAGATTGCTTTGATGGCCATCCACCACTTGATGTCGTGCTTGAGCTTTTGCAAAACTGGATCCATCATTGTATGATGTCGTAGCTCATTAAGTCTTCTGGTAGACAAATTACGCACTTCCATGACATCAAAGTCAAAATTCTCTGTGCCAAGCTGTTCTGTTGTATTTCTGGGCGATCTGGATAAGGTATTAGCCAGATAAAGAAATTTGCCTTTCGTATAGATCATTTTGAAGTTGTACATTTGCAATTTAAGCATCATTCTTTGTAATCTTGCTAGAGCTGAATGCATAGGTTTCTTTAAAGTAGTAACCAAAGGCTGATGATCAGTTTCAATCTGGATATCTCGCTTATAGACATAGTCATGAAACTTGGAACATGCATACACTATTGCCAAAAGTTCTTTCTCAGTTTGAGCATATTGCATCTCAGTCTGGGTACGTGTTCTAGATGTGTAGGCTACTTGTCTGCCCTCTTGAAGAATAACTGCACCTAAACCAAATTTTGAAGCATCGCAGGAAAGAGTTACTGGTTTGTTGACGTATGTTCATCGTGTTTCACTGTTGCAGTCATTACAGTTGGGTTATCCTGCTGGCAGGCTACCTGCAGTCGGCCCGATTTCCAAAGTCTAGGTTCGGTGTCAGTTGCTGTCGCCTCCTCCCTGACGTCAAGTGCGCCAGGGGTATAAAAGATGCATCCGACGCCATTTTCTTCAGTCTTTCCTGCCGTGCGGTGCCCGAAGCAAAAGCAGTTTGCAAGTGCCAGTCGGCCAACTCCTGAGATTTTCAAATTCGAATTTCAGATCCGAAGTCTTCATTAAAGCTAAGTACCCTGTTGGGGAAACTTTTTTCTTGCTCCAGACCGATGTCAGAAAAAGTTAATAATTGTATTTCTTGTGGGAAGCAAATACCTCATAAGGATTTTCATTCTTACTGTATTCCTTACCTAAGCCCTGACCACAATGTTGCTAGTGGTCGGTTTTGCGCTAGATTTAACCAACGCACTATTAAGCGTCGGTACGATTTTGCATTTCATTATTTTGGCAGAAGATTCAATTTTATAATGCCGTCGGAACAGCCGATGACCAGAGTTTATAAAAATCGCAAAGAAAAGCATCCGAGGTCCAAAACCAATGACAAGGCTTCTGTTAGGCCTGTCGCCGGTTCGCCTGTTCTTAGTGAGGAGCTTTCGCAGCCCCTGACACCCGCTACCTCAGAGCCACAGGCCGCTTCCGACTCCCACGTGGAGCTGACTAGGCCGCTGGAAACTCAAGGTATTGGACACTCGGAAACTATTCCCTCTGATGGGTCTGGAGCCGCTGAGCAGGCATCGGGTTCTGAGGGTGTTTTCAGGCCTACACAGTTATATGTAAAACCATCTTCAGCTTCAAAGGCAAAGACTAAAGCAGTTCTAAAGACAAAGAAACATGTATAACATTCTCCTGGACAGGCCTCCATGCCTAAAAAACAGATGCTTAAAATGGCAGAAAACCTAATTACTTTGATCAGGGGTTCCCATCCCTCTCCTGATACGAGGCCTAGGCAAGAGATAGAATCTGAATCTTCAGGTCAGGGTTCCATTTCCTCTGATTCTTCTTCTGAACAGGAATATTCCCTTCCTCCCTATGAGGATTCTGATGCTGAAGAACCTATCCCTTCAGTCTCTCCTCCTGAGGATTATTCTTTTGGGGAGACCCTGCATACTATGAGGGAGCATTTCTACTGGGAGAGCCAAGATTACTCTGAATCCAAGAAAAGGCTCAGAGACTTCCTTTTATTACCTCAACACAGGCCCCCTGCTATTCCTCCTGTTTTAGACAATGTAGATGATGTATTTTCAGAGTCCGGTCTGTCTCCTGACTCTTTACCACCAGCTCCTGTTAAGCCAGACAGATACTACAGGGTTCTGATTCACATAAATTTCTTTACAAAAACCCTGCTGCTGACCCAGAAACTATTTCTCATGGTCCCAAGGGGGTCAAGGCTTCCACTGCAAAAAACCCTATCCCCTCTGATAGGGATTCAAGGGCCCTGGACAGATGGGGGAAAAAGATTTATACTTCTGCTACCTTGGCTGTAAGAGCTTTAAATTGTCAGTTTCATATGCTTAAATGTCAGCAATATCTAATGTCACAGCTTAAACAGAAAATGTTGACAAATTCAGAATGTGCAGAAAACAAAGAAATGCAGGATTTATTTCATGCAGCTGAACAAGTGGGAAAACATACTTTGCAATGTGGTTTTGATTCTCTAGAGGCCTCCTGCAGGGCCGCAGTTACAGGTTCTGTCATTAGGAGGCATGCTTGGTTAAAAGAACAGCATCTGCCCGATCATGTTAAAGCAAAACTCTTAGATGCTCCCATTACAACATGATACCTTGTTTGGTGTTAAAGAAAATGGAGGACAAAGCTAAATATATGCAAACAGTGAAGGATTTTTTTACAGTTACAGCCTCCCAGATTTAGCAGGAACTGGCCTACAAAGAATTGGTCCTTTCCAGTGTCAGACAAAGGCAAAGAGGCAGGTACAGACGCCGCAGAGGCAGATCACAACCCCAAGGCTCATACAGGTCTAAACAATGGGGTACTTCTACCTCCAAAAGGGGAGAGGAAAAATCAAAGCCATACAGAAAACAGTCTCAATGACCTCCCCTGCCAGCACCAAGCACTTATCTTCTGGCAGCTCCTTTGGGGGCGAAACTAGCACTTTTTTCACAAAATTGGCATATGATCACCCAGGACAAATGGGTCTTAAATATCATATCTCAAGGGTACAGGTTCCACTTTCACACCCTGCCAAGGCCAAACGGTATGCCAGACCTGCCACGCAATCAATGGGCAGAGGCACAAAAACAAGTTGCATCCCTCATGGACTGAGAGCCATTCAGCAAGTACCACAACAAGAGCAGGGACAAGGATTTTACTCAAGGCTATTCTTGGTACCCAGAAAGGACAAAGCCTGGAGACCAATACTGGACCTGTCTATTCTAAACACATTCCTGGATATTCCAAAATTCAAAATGTTAACTCTGCAACAGCGTCTGCCCATGCTAGGCAAGAAGGCTTGGCTTGTGACTTTAGACCTAAAAGAGGCATACCTGCATGTCCCAATCAGGCAGTCATGCAGAAGATACCTGAGATTTATAGCTGGCTCAATGCACTACCAGTTGTCTGCACTGCCCTTTGGCTTATCTGCTGTGCCCAGGGTCTTCACAAAATGTCTGGCACCAGTAATTGCATTTTGCAGACAAAGAGGAATACAAATATATCCTTACTTGGACGACTGCCGTATTCAAGCTGAGAACAAGGACATTCTTCTACAGCATCTGGCATTTGTAAAAAGATTACTAACAGGTCCAGGGTACACAGTAAACGAAAAGAAATCAAAACTTGTACCCTCTCAAGAGATAATATTCCTGGGTGCAAACTTAAATACAACTGCCCACAAGGCTTATCTCACGCCATACAAATACAGACAACTGACTACTTATTTCAGAATGTTGGCAACAAAGACCCAGTTATCTACAAGAAATATTCTGCAGGCTTTGGGCTTCATAGCATCCTGCATACTGCTAATTCCATATGCAAGACTGCATATGAGGAAACTTCAGTGATATATAAAAAGTGTTTGGACTCAACATTGCCACAGCCTGGAAACAATAATCACCCTCATTCCCTGCCTGCAACAGGAGTTTCGATGGTGGGCAAAAGCCTGTCACCTCAACATGGGACAGCCATTCACCTTACCCACAGCCAGGCAGACATTAACAACAGATTCATCAGATTATGCCTGGGGGGCCCATATAGCAGGAAGATGTATTCAGGGTACATGGACCGCAAGTCAAATGCATCTACATATCACTCAAAAAGAGATGCTAGCTGTTCAGAATGCCCTGACAGCCTTCAAGGATCTACTTCATCCAGGACAACTTCTGATAAAGACGGACAATACTACAGTCATGTGGTACATAAACAAGCAGGGGGGCACGCATTCCTACCCCCTCTGCAGACTAGCCATGAACTTGTGGGACACAGCACTGACTTACCAAGTACATCTGCAAGCACAATTCCTGCCGTGAAGGATAAATACTCTGGCAGACGAACTAAGCAGAAACCTAATGGATCCCCACGAGTGGAAATTGAATCCACAAGTCTTCAGTATGATAACAAGGAACTGGGGATACCCGGACATAGACCTATTTGCCTCTCCTCACAACTGCCAACTACAGAGATTCTGCACAAGGACTTATCACAAGCAAGCATGGAAAGTGGATGCTCTATTTTTCAGCTGGAAAAAACCAACAGTATATGCCTTTCTGCCTCTGCCTCTCCTCCCCAAGGTGTACTCCTCAACATCAGACAAGAAAAGCCAAAAATTATACTGATTGCCCCAGACTGGCCCCGCCAGCACTGGTACCCAGTCCTAAAGAGCTTGTCTCAATGCCCAGCTTGGACATTACCTCAAATTCCTCACTTACTGACCCAACAAGACAGTCAGATACTGTACAACCAACTCAGGACCTTAAACCTGGCAGCCTGGCGGATAATGTAGCCATTCAAGACACACCTCTCTCTAAAGCAGTGATGGATGTTATTTTGGAGGCCAGAAGGCCTAGCACCAGAAAATCCTATGCAGAAAAATGGAAGAGATTCTGTGCTTGGAACCAGGCACAAGGTATTGACATGACTGTTCCAAATATTCCTCAGATTTTGCAATACTTAACTGAGATGCTGGATAAAGGCCTTTCCTTTTCATCAATTAAAATTCATGCCTGTGCCATTTCAGCTCATTACAATACGGAACCACCTATTTTTTCTCATCCATTACTAAGGCAGTACCTCAGAAGGGCCAAAAACTTAAGACCTCCAAGAGAGCACCAATACCAGCATGGGACCTCAACTATGTCTTGGAAAAACTCACACTGCCTCCGTTTGAGCCAGCCTCTGCAGCTGATATAAAATTCTTATCCTGGAAAACAGCTCTGCTCCTAGCAATAACCTCCGCTAGACGAGTCTCAGAGTTACAGGCACTCATGGCTGTGGAACCTTTTATCATTTTCCATCCTGACAGGGTCTCTCTAAGGACAAACCCTACATTTATGCCTAAGGTAGTGTCCAGTGTGGCCCTTAACCAAACAATTAATTTGCCTACCTTTTACCCAAACCCACAGAATAAGTGTGAGAGACTCCTGCATTCTTTGGACATTCACAGGTAGCTGCGCTTCTACTTTGACAGAACCAAAGCTTTTAGAAAGACTGAACAACTTCTAGTGGCATATGCTGCAGGATCGCAAGGAAAGCCTATCTCCAAACAGACAATTTCAAAGTGGATAGGCCACTGCATTCGTTTCTGCTATTCACAGCATGGCAAACCAGTGCCTAAGGGCATTAGGCCGCATTCAACCAGAGCAGCAGCCACTTCAAGCAGCCTTCCTCAGAAGAGTACCAACCAAAGACATCTTAGAGGCTGCAACTTGGAGTTCAGTGCATACTTTTACAAAGTACTATCACTTACCTCTCTACTCTAAATCCAGGTCAGGCTTTGCTACTGCAGTTCCTACAGGGCCTGCCTCTCCTAATCCTATTTAGCTGCAGCCTCCCAACCTTAGCTTTGGGATTCAACCCAAATGTAATGACTGCAACAGTGAAACACGATGAACATAGTACAGTTGTGTACCTACCATAAATGTAGATTTTCAAGTGTATTCACTATTGCAGCCCAGGTTACCCTCCCACCGTCACCCTTTTCCTTGCTGGGACTTGTCTGTACATGTCCTTCAAGGATGCATCTGCAGTCATCACATATGGGTTGTCCTGCCTCAGGCAGCCCTTCAGTCGGCCGGATTCCAAAGTCTGGGTCTGGCCTCGGCTGATGTCGCACTTTCCCCGACGTCAGAGCATCTGGGGTATAAAAGCATCAGCCGACGCCATTTTCCTCAGTCTTTCATGCCGCGTGGTGCCCGAAGCAGAAGCAGTTCGAAAAAGCTAAGTACCCCGTTGGGGACTCTTTCTTGCCTCAGCCGATGTCAGATAAAGTTAATAATTGTTTAACTTGTGGGAAACAAATACCTCATAATGATTTCCACTCTTACTGCCTCCCCTGCCTAGGCCCAGACCACAACGTCTCAGCCTGTTCAGCCTGTGCTTCCTTCAACCGACGAACTCTTAGATGTCGGTTGGAGTTTGCAGAGGAATTCTTTGGGGCTAGTTTTGCTTACAAGATGCCGTCGGAGACTCTTTTTGCATTTAGTTAAGAAACGGAAGGACAAGGACCGACACACGCGGGCCGCGGTTTCGGCTGAAACCACGGTCAGGCCTACTGCAGTGTCTCGGTCTTGGCTGAAACTGAGTCCTTGGTACTTCGACATCGAACACCGAAACCGACTACACTCGGCCCCGGAGGCCCCGGCCGAGTCGGTTATTGAATTACCTACTGAAGCTGGTGTCCAGGAACCTTCCGACACCATTCCTTTTGACAAATCCACTCCTGCACGTGGTGCAGCCAGACCTCCTGCATCCATGTCCATTAAGGCTTTCTGTAGGGCTAAAGCTGCTAAACTTTCTAAAGCTTTGCCTCCCAAGGTTACCTCTCAGAGACCCTCTACTGGCTCACAGATTCTTAGCTTAGCAGAGGATCTTATCTCCTTAATTAGAGGTTCTCAACCTCATCTGGACAGGGGCTCGCAGCCACCTCCAGACAAAAGACCCAGGGTTGAGCCCTCTGACCCCCACTCCTCAGATGAGTCCTCTGATGGCTGTACTCTGTCAGACCACCAGGAGGAGGCTTATTCGGCCTACGAGGATTCTGATGCTGAAGAATCTATTCCCTCGGCCTTTTTACATTTGCCTCAGCATAGGCCTTTAGCTATACCTCCTGTTTTGAATGTCATTGATGATGTGTACTCTGATGCTAGTACAACCCCTGACTCTCTCCCTCCGGCTCCTGCCAAACCTGATAGGTACTACAGGGTCCCGGACTCGCATCTTCACCTGTACAAGGCCCACTCTGCTGATCCAGAAACTATTTCCCAGGGCCCAAAAGGGGTTGCAGCTGCCACTGCTAGAAATCCTCTACCCTCTGAAAGGGAGTCCAGAGCCTTAGAGAGATGGGGTAAAAAAGTGTATACTTCTGCAACTCTTTCCATGAGGGCATTAAATTGTCAATTTCATATGATGCAGTACCAAGAGTATTTGTTAGATGAATTGCATAAGAAACTGTCTTCATCTGAACCCCTTGATTGCAAATCCCTTCAGGATCTGGTACATAACTCCCAGCAGGTTAGTAACCATTTCTTGCAGTGTGGTTATGATGCATTGGAAGCTTCATGTAGGTCAGCTATGACAGGTGCAGTCATACGTAGGCATGCATGGCTGAAGGAACAATCTCTGCCAGACCATGTTAAAGCTAAGCTTTTGGATGCTCCTCTGGAAAAGCAAAAATTATTTGGTTCCACGGCTCAAGAGGTCTTAAAGAAATATGAAGAAAAGGCAAAATCTGTGCAAACAGTTAAAGATTTTCTGCAAGTCCAACCACCGAGATTCAGCAGAAATTGGCCTACTAAGAATTGGTCCTTTCCGGACTCAGACAGATCTCAGAGGCAGGAATAGGCGTGCCAGAGGTAGAGGGCAAGCTAGAGGCTCCTACAGAGGCCGTCAATGGCAGCCTCCCAACCAGAGAGGTAGTGCAGGAACTACAACTGCTACACCAGGACAGACTCAATGACTTTGTTTTGACTCCGCCGACCAGGGCTCAATTAGAAGCACCTTTGGGCGGAAAGCTTTCTTTATTTTCAAAAAAATTGGCACAGCATTACAAGGGACACATGGACACTGCAAATAATAGACAAAGGATACAGGTTCCATTTCCACACATTGCCAAAAAGAAAAGGCATGCCAGACCTGCCACCAAATCAGAGGGCAGAGGCTTTGAAACAAATTTCCAACTTAATACAAATGAAAGCTATAGAAAAGGTTCCTCTTTCAGAACAAGGCCAAGGATTTTACTCCAGATTATTCCTTGTTCCAAGAAAAGAAAAACAATGGAGGCCTATTCTCGACTTGTCCGCACTGAATACTTACCTCATTGTGCCAAAATTCAAAATGCTGACTCTACAGCAACTCCTTCCCATGCTGGGCAAGGGGTCTTGGCTGGTGACTCTAGACCTCAAGGAGGCATACCTGCATGTCCCTATCAGACAAAGCTGCAGAAGACACCTCAGATTTCTTGCAGGGTCAGAGCATTATCAATTCTCAACATTGCCCTTTGGCTTATCTACTGCGCCCAGAGTATTCACGAAATGCCTGGCATCAGTAATTGCACACTGCAGACTTCAGAGGATTCAAATTTACCCATATCTGGACGACTGCCTTATACAAGCGGACAGCCAGCAAACTTTGTTAAAGGACTTGGATTATGCCATCCATGTACTGCAGGCCTTGGGATATACAGTCAACATCCACAAATCAAGACTTGTTCCATCCCAAAGAATAACTTTTCTGGGTGCGGATCTAGACACAACCACCCAAATGGCCTTTCTCACAGAAGAAAAACAAAAACAACTACCGGATTACTTCAAGAAACTGACAAGACAAACTCAGCTGACTGCAAGGCAAATCCTGCAGGCCCTGGGTTACATGGCATCTTGCATTCTTCTGATTCCACAAGCAAGGCTGCATATGAGAAAATTACAATGGTGCCTAAGGAGTTTATGGACTCAGCACAGTCACAGTTTAGAAACTTTGATCCCACTCATCCCATGCCTCCAAAAGGAATTTCTGTGGTGGGCTCAAGCCTGCCAGACGAACAGTGGGTTGCCCTTCAGCAAGCCAAGAGCCAACCAAACCATCACTACGGACGCTTCAGATCAAGGTTGGGGAGCACACATGGAGGGCAGATGTATCCAAGGACTATGGTCACAAAGGGAGATACGCATGCACATAAACCAAAAGGAAATGCTGGCAGTGATACATGCAATCGAGGCCTTCAAACTTTTTCTTCATCAAGGCCACCTACTCATAAGGACAGACAACACTACAGTTATGTGGTACATAAACAAGCAAGGGGGCACCCGTTCCTACCCTCTTTGCAGACTGGCAATGAATCTATGGGAACTTTCCTTGAAACTCAATATACAGCTGCAGTCCCAGTTTGTGCCAGGGAAAGACAATATACTGGCAGACAGCTTAAGCAGAAATATCATGGATGCACACGAATGGATGCTGCACCCAGACATCTTCTTACTCATAACACAATCATGGGGAAGGCCGGAAATAGATCTGTTCGCCTCCCCCCACAATCATCAACTGAAGAAATTCTGCTCAAGGACATACCACCCACAAGCATGGAAAGTGGACGCTCTCTCTTTCAGCTGGAAAGCTCTAACAGTGTATGCCTTTCCACCTCTCCCATTAATGACCAAGGTCTTACTGAAGATCAGAACAGAGCAGCCCAGAGTGATTCTGATAGCTCCAAACTGGCCAAGACAGCACTGGTACCCACTGTTAAAGAGCATGTCACGCACAAAACCATGGCCTCTCCCCCTATGGCCACTTCTACTGACACAGCACAATTTCAAGACTCTGCATTCCAACCTGAAAACCTTGCAGCTAACCGCCTGGAAAATACCTTGACTCCTCCTCAGGATAAGCTATCTCAGAGAGTGAAGGATATTATTAAGGAAGCTCGCCGGCCTTCCACAAGGAAGGCATATTCAGCAAAATGGAAAAGATTTCACATTTGGAACACAGCAAAGGGCCTAGATGCGACAGTGATGAACATGACACATATACTGGAATATTTGGCAGAATTGTTCCACAACGGCCTGTCTTACTCTTCCATTAAGATACATGCTTCAGCAATTTCAGCAGAATACAATGTTGATCCACCTGTCTTCTCTCATCCTCTCCTGAGACAGTTTCTAAGAGGAATCAAAAACATCAATCCTCCAAGGAAACCACCTCTGCCTACTTGGGACCTTAACTTCGTGTTGGAAAAACTAACACTTCCTCCCTTTGAACCAGCAGCATCTGCAGATCTACAGTTTCTGTCTTGGAAAACTGCCTTCCTTCTGGCCATTACCTCAGCAAGAAGAGTATCTGAGTTACAAGCTCTAATGGCAGTACAGCCATTTCTTATTTTTCATCAGGACAGAGTTTCATTAAGAACCAATCCTACATTTATGCCAAAGGTGGTATCCAGGGTATCTTTGAACCAAGCTATTCACTTGCCTACCTTCTTCCCAAAACCACAAAATAAAGGGGAGAAGCTTCTGCACACCCTGGACATACACAAACAGTTGCGCTACTACTTGGACAGAACTGAAAGTTACAGAAAGACTGACCAGTTGTTTGTAGCATATGCTGCTGGGGCACAAGGAAAAGCAATTTCCAAACAGACAATTTCAAAATGGATGGGAAATTGCATTTGTTTTTGTTACTCCTTTCATGGAAAAACTGTACCAGCTAACATTAGACCTCATTCCACGAGAGCCACAGCCACCTCCACAGCCTTCCTAGGAGGGGTGGCTACCAAGGACATTTTAGAAGCTGCTACATGGAGCTCCGTGCATACATTTGCCAAGCATTACAATTTACCCTTATACTCCAGATCCAGAGCAGGCTTTGCTACGGCAGTCCTGCAGGGTATTTTAGCTACACCATCCTTTACTTATTACCTCCACCCCCAGATTGGCTATGGTATTCTACCCATATGTGATGACTGCAGATGCATCCTTGAAGGACATAGTACAGTTTTGTACCTACCATAAATGTAGATGTCCGATAGGTATGCATCTGCAGTCAGGTTTACCCTCCCTCCTTCCCCTCTGTGGTATTTCTTGGGTGCTTACCCCTTTTATAGTGGTATTTCTTGGGTGCTTATCCCTCTTATAGCTAGCTGGGGGGATCTATTATGGCATATTTGTTTTTATAGTACTGTGCATGTTTGGATTTGTTTTTAAAATGCATCTCTCCAAATTTAGCCTTCCTTAGAGGGCACCTGGCATCTGGGGCAAGAAAAACTGAGGAAAATGGCGTCGGCTGATGCTTTTATACCCCAGACGCTCTGACGTCGGGGAAAGTGCGACATCAGCCGAGGCCAGACCCAGACTTTGGAATCCGGCCGACCGAAGGGCTGCCTGAGGCAGGACAACCCATATGTGATGACTGCAGATGCATACCTATCGGACATCTACATTTATGGTAGGTACAAAACTGTACTTTCTCTGTTCTGTACAACCTATGTGGTGTATTTGCTTGTAGATGAAGGAAAAGTTGTTTTTTGTGTATGCATGCTTAATGACATAATTTAGCCTACCAATTTAGGGGCACCTGATATCTGGGGCAAGAAAAACTGAAGAAAATGGCGTCGGCTACATCTTTTATACCCCTGGCGCACTAACGTCAGGGAGGAGGTGACAGCAACCGACGCCGGACCTAGACTTTGGAACTCGGACCGACTGCGGATAGCCTGCCAGCAGGATAACCCAATTGTAATGACTGCAATAGTGAATACACTCAAACATCTACATTTATGTTAGGTGCACAACTGTACTATCTTAATGTTGGTGGGGTAGCAATTTTCTGCTTAAGAACATCAAATGCTTTTTGGTGCTGCTCGAGCCATGACCAAGTAACATTTTTATGTGTGAATTCTCTCAAAGGCACTGTCAACTCACTGAAGTCTGGTATAAACTTGCCTAAATAATTGACCATACCAGGAAAACATTGTAGAGTTTGCACATTGTCTGGTGCTGGCATTTCAAAAATGGCTGCTTGCTTGGACGGGTGTAGTCTCAAGCCAATACTTGTAAATAAATGACCTACATATGTGACTACTGGTGGTCTGAATTTGCACTTGAGAGGATTGAGCTTTAAGTTTACATCATGTGCTCTGTCTAGAACTCTCAAGATTTCTGTCATGCTGTCCCTCACCATTGCCTCCAACCAGTATATCATCTACTATTATGGCACAAGGATAACTGGAAAAAAATTTGCTCCATTGCACACTGAAAGACTTCACTTGCAGAATTTACTCCAGATGGCATCCTGAGGAATCTTTATCTTCCAAATGGGGTACTGAATGTAGTCAGTAATGAAGCAATTAAGCATCACTTGCCAAAATGAAGTCTTTGCATCTAAGACTGTAAAAACAGTGGTATTTGGTGTTAGAGCTGCAACCTTTTTGACTGTACGTAAGGGTTGGTGTGGTCTCTTCAGTGCTTTGTTCAAATCTCTTGGGTCAGTACATATTCTGATTGCACCTGTGCCTTTTTTATGATCTGCTACCATGGACGACACCCATTCGGTGGGTTCTGTAACTGGACAAATTACACCCTGTTGCACTATTTTGTCCAACTGACCTTTGACTTTATGCTGCATAGCTATCCGAACTCTTCTTGCTGGTCTGACCACTGGACTTATTTCTGGGTCTAATTTCATGGAATGCACAACTGGAAGTTTACCCAACTTAACATTGAAAACATCAGCATACTCTGAAAAAAATAGTGTTAGTGAAGCAGGAACTAGGACATATGCTATTCTGATGAACTTCTTTGGTAAAAGAAAGCAGATTAATTTTCAAACTATCTCTGAGACCCAGTAATGATTGCACAGGTCTTTGAACGACGTAGAACAATAGGCCATAACAGTTCTTGGCCACATAACATAAAATCACTACTGAGCCTTCGGTTTGAATTTCTTCATCTCCATAAGCAACAAGTTTCATACAACTTGTCACATTTAGTTGTTCGCCTGCTCTGATCCTTGCAAAAGTATCTGCAGGCATGACATTACACTTTGAAACAGTGTCTACTTTAAGCTCGGTGGATTTACCATTGATCCAGACAGTATAAAACACTTTTTTTTGCCAATAAATCTACTGCATCAATCTTTTCATCAGTTACTGACATGCCATCTACACAGACTTGCAACAATCTGCTTTCTATTTGATTAACTTGCTTTTTTGAGTGACCCTTCTTTGTAACTATGTGAGGCTTACTCGATTTACAAAATCTTTGAAAATGGTTCCATTTCTTACACTTGTGACATTGCTGACCAAATGCTATGCACTTTTCTCTTCTGGACCCCTGGTTGGCACTACAATTGCAACAGTTAACAAAGTTTGATTTGGGTTTTGCTGATTTATTCTTATGCTGTACTGAGAAATGTCTGTTTTGCACTAGGTACCTTTGGTTCTGCGATGAGCATGCTCCTTTAACTGAACTGATCTTGTAATGTGATAAAAGACTATGGGTTTTACCTGCAAGTCCCACAGGGGCTGCTGCTGTCATGTGCTTAGGCCTGCTTTTGCCTGTCACATGTTGCATGCTGTCTACATTAGCTCTGGAGCCTACTGAAACCATGCTCTTATCAGTAGCAAGCATATTTGTGTGGATTTCTGTAACTTCATGAATCTGACAAATCTCAATGGCTTTATTCAGTGTTAAATTACTGTCACAAAGCAAAATCATTCACACAGCAGCATTATTAATACCACACACGAGTCCGTCCTTTATTAACTCATCCTTTAAATCACCAAGCCTACATGTTTTAGCTTTGTTTCTCAGGTCAGTAATATAAGCTGCAAAAGTTTCCCCTTGCTTTTGATCTCTCGTGTAAAACAAATGCCTCTCTAGTGTAACATTAGTCTGGGGGGTTACACATTTCTCTGAATTTGTGCTTTAAACACAGGATCTTCCCTTGATAGTCTGCACAATAACACAATGAGTTTCTCCTTCACCTTCATAAACTGCTGGTGCATAGACAAATGAACACTTCCTTTCAATGGCCTCTAACCTTGCAAGGTTTAGCAAAATGAATGCCCTGGTACATGCATCTTTATCAGAATAATATATCATTGCTTGCTGGCTGACTTCAGAGTTGTGCACTGTTATTTTTGCTTTACTGTATAGTTTTTCAGATCTCTGCTGAAGGTGTTTTTCTCCCCTCCCCCTATTTCTGTGCGTCTTAAAATTGGTATAATTGGTTTTACATCCTGTGTGTTATCTGACTATCTCAAGGATTACTTGCATAAAATTAGACCCTCATAGTAACAGCCTGCATATCATTGCTGGAGCCTTCCTGTGTCCTGACAGAATGATCTTCAGACTCTCTGGAGATATACAGAGCTGAGTATATTTTTCTGGCACTTCAGAGTTGTGTACTGGTAATTGTTGTTTGACTAATTTTATATCATTGCTGGCTGACTTAAGAGTTGTGCACTGCTATTTTTGCTTCAGTGTATAGTTTTTCAGATCTCTGCTGAAGGCGTTGGTTTTCCCATAGCCACCCTCCCTATTCCTGTCTTGTTGTTTAAATTTGGAGACTTTTGCAGTTGCCGCCCCCACTGTAGATTTGATCTGGGACACTCCCCTCAGCCCCATCTCTTTACCTCATTCTACCTAATAGACTCCTTCTGCACTTGTTTTTAGTAATTTTTAATTTAATTGCATTTTTTTAAACTGGTCTAACATTGCTACATACTCGTGTGCTAGCTTGCACTGCATTCAATTTGTTTTTACTGCTGTTT
>NC_056736.1:561341502-561389002 GCF_019279795.1 Protopterus annectens
CTACCAGCTCTGTTCTTCGCAGGCATGCCTGGTTGAAGGATCAGAATTTAGCTGAGCATGTTAAGACAAGGATTTTGGATGCTCCTTTACAGTCTGATGTGTTGTTTGGTTCGCCTGTGGAAGCTGTTTTAAAGAAAATGGAGGACAAAGCTAAGTCTATGCAAACTGTTAAAGATTTTTTGCAGGTGCAGCCACCGAAGTTTAGTAGAAATTGGCCTGCTAAGGGGTGGACATATCCTGCTTATGATTCTCAGTCTAGGGGTAGGTCTAGACGTGGTAGGGGCAGGGCTCAAAGTTCTTTTAGGCCTAGAACAGGGAGTTCACCTGCTCTGACTTCTGGTGAGGGCAGGGGTCAGTCCTTTCGTAAGCAGACCCAATGACCTGTCTTTTCAGCTGCCAGCAGATTCTCGTCTGGCAGCTCCTTTGGGGGGAAGACTGTCTCTTTTCAAAGAAAATTGGGATTTAATTACTCAAGACAAATGGGTGTTGGATATCATTCACCACGGTTACAGATTTTATTTCCATACAATGCCCCCTTTCAAAGGCATGCCAGATGTTCCTCCTCTGCAAAGAAAAGAGGCTCACAAACAAGTTTTACAGTTACTTCACATAGGGGCCATTCAGCCAGTCCCTGTGTCAGAAAGGGGCCTAGGATTTTATTCTCGCCTGTTCCTTGTACCAAAGAAGGGGAACACGTGGAGACCAATTTTGGATTTATCTCTCCTCAACACGTTTTAGGACATTCCCAAGTTCAAGATGTTGACGTTACAACAGCTTTTACCTCTGCTGGGCAAAGATCACTGGATGGTAACTTTAGATCTCAAGGAAGCTTACCTTCATGTGCCTATAAGGCTAAGTTGCAGAAAGTATCTGCGGTTTCGAGCTGGAAATTCTCATTATCAGTTCTCTGCATTGCCCTTTGGCTTATCTACTGCGCCCAGAGTATTCACAAAGGTTCTGGCTCCAGTGATAGCTTACTTCAGGCTTCAAGGAATTCAAATCTATCCTTACTTGGACGACTGCCTGATTCTGGCTCAAGAAAAGGAAGACCTTCTACAGCATCTGGAATATGTTATAGCAGTGCTAAGATGCCTAGGGTATTCTGTGAACGAAATAAAGTCCAGTCTAGTACCCTCTCAAGACATGTGCTTTCTGGGTGTAAGACTGAATACAGCAGCCCAGATGGCCTTTTAACCCCGGACAAACAAAAGAGTCTGTCACTTTACTTCCATCAACTATCTCATCAGTCCGTGCTGACTGCAAGGACAGTCCTTCAAGCATTAGGGTTCATGGCATCTTGTATTCTGGTGCTTCCCAATGCCAAACTGCATATGAGGAAGCTACAATGGTATCTCAAAAATGTATGGACACAGCACTGCCAGGATTTGGACACTGTCATTCAAATAATACCTTGCATTCAAAAGGAATTTTTGTGGTGGGCTCAGGAATGTCACCTAAACAAGGGACTCTCTGTGACCCGGCCAGAGGCAAGTCAGATTCTAACGACAGATGCCTCGGACATTGCTTGGGGAGCTCATCTAAATGGAAAGTGGATACAAGACAAGTGGCCTGCCAGACTACAGCATCTACATATCAACATGAAGGAGATGTTAGCAGTCCAGTTTGCATTGATGGCTTTCAAGGAGTTACTTCTTCCAGGGCAGGTGTTGATTCTAACAGACAACACAACTGTCATGTGGTACATCAACAAGCAAGGGGGAACACATTCTTATCCTCTATGCAGGCAAGCAATGATTTTATGGGAGACTGCGCTAAGCTTGCAACTTACTCTTCAGGCAAGGTTTCTGCCAGGAGCACAGAACTCCTTAGCAGATGTGTTAAGCAGACAAATCATGGATCCCCACGAGTGGAAACTGGATCTTCATGTATTTCAGAAACTGACAGTGTCATGGGGAACTCCAGACATAGATCTGTTCGCTTCTCCACTAAACCACCAGCTGCCAAAGTATTGCACAAAGGGGTTTCATCACACAGCTTGGAAAGTGGATGCTCTGTCTTTCAGTTGGAAAAACCTTCATGTGTATGCCTTTCCACCTCTACCGCTTCTTCCAAAGGTACTATTAAAGGTCAGACAAGACAGGCCAAGGATGATTTTGATAGCTCCAGATTGGCCTCGCAACACTGGTACCCACTACGGAGTCTGGTAAAGAAGCCTCCATGGCCTTTACCTCTGATTCCTCATCTGTTATCTCAGAAGGACGGTCATCTGCTCAATGTCAAGCTTCACTCTCTTCATCTAACAGCCTGGCATATTCTGTGTTGAAACACAGCAGGTCTCAACTTCCTCAACAAGTTTTAAATGTGATTATGGAAGCTAGAAGGCCTAGTACTAGGAGAGTGTACGCAGAAAAATGGAAGAGATTTTTATTTTGGAGTACAGCAAAGAATTTGGAGATTTCAGAGCCTAATTTGAGTGTGGCTCTTCAATATCTTACTGAATTATTGGACAAAGGTTTGTCCTTCTCTTCCATAAAGATTCATGCTGCAGCAATTTCAGCTCACTATGATTGTGACCCACCTTTGTTTTCGCATCCTTTGTTCAAGCAGTTTCTTAGAGGGGCAAAGAATATAAGACCCCACGTAGAGCTCCTACTCCTGCTTGGGATCTCAATTTTGTGTTGGAAAAACTTACTCTACAACCTTTTGAGCCTGCAGCTACTGCTGAATTGAAATATTTGTCATGGAAGACTGCTTTTCTGTTGGCTATTACTTCTGCAAGAAGGGTGTCTGAGTTGCAGGCCCTTATGGCAGTAGAGCCCTTTTGATTTTCCATAAGGACAGGGTATCATTACGCACTAATCCTTCCTTTATGCCTAAGGTGGTTTCTAGTGTGGCTTTAAACCAAACTATTCATTTGCCTACGATTTTTGCAGATCCTCAAAATAAAGGGGAAAAGATTTTGCACACTTTAGATGTACACAGGCAATTGCGTTATTATTTGAGCAGGACTAAGAATTTTAGGCAGTCTCAGCAGTTACTTGTTTCTTTTGCTTTGAGTTCACAGGGCAAGCCTGTGTCAAAACAAACTATTTCTAGGTGGATTGGCTTTTGCATTGCATTTTGTTATTCCCATCATGGTAAGGAGATTCCAGCTGGGATCAGGCCTCATTCCACTAGGGCTACTGCCACTTCAACAGCATTTCTAAGGGGGGTGGCAACTAAGGATATTCTGGAAGCAGCTACTTGGAGTTCAGTGCATACTTTCTCTAGGCATTATCACCTTCCTATCTACTCTAAGACTAGGGCTGGTTTTGCCACAGCTGTTTTACAAGGCATGTTGTCAGCTCCTACTACTACTTTATAATTTGCCAGCCTCCCTTACCTCTGCTTTGGGATTCTACCCAATAGTCAGGACTGCAGCAATGGAAGACGAAGAACATAGTACAGTTTTGTACCTACCATAAATGTAGATGTTCGAGGATTCCATTGCTGCAGTCCAATTTACCTCCCTCCTTTCCCTCTGTATTTAGGGGTGGTTGTGTAGGTGAGTTGACATGCTTACGTTTTTATATATATTGTTGTATATATTGTACATGTTTTTGGTGCAGGTTGTTTTGGGACTTGTCTTTTTGGGTCTTCTGACATCTGGGGCAAGAAAAGACTGAGGATATGACGTCGGTCATGCGCATTAGTACCCTGACGTACTGACGTCAGTCTAATGCGCCCTGACCGACGTCAGCCTTATACTCTGGTATTCGGGCCGACTGGGACGCGGACTATACCCAATAGTCAGGACTGCAGCAATGGAATCCTCGAACATCTACATTTATGGTAGGTACAAAACTGTACTTTTTGGTACTTACTTTCCTCACTTGCTTAGAGAAAAACAGCTCTTGTACTCACTTTCCTCACTTATCTAGAGGAAAATAGTTTTTTATTCAGGCATGTCCAAGGGTCAGCTCCCAGTATTCTCTCCTGTCTATCTGATGAATCTGGGCATCTTGGGACAGTGTAGCAATTACCTCATGTACACAGACAACCCTCTCCTCCTACCACCCAACACTATGCACTTATCCAGCCAAACTAGAGGTAAAGCTCTCTCCAACCAAGACTGAACTTGACAGTCATGAGGAGAAGGTAAACATTTGCACCACACCACACTCATCACATAGTCTCACTAAATCTACACCACCAAAATCCACATATAGTAACACAAAAACATTCGCGGAGGCTCTCAATAATAATCTGCTCAAGCAACAGAGACCTCCAAAGCAGAAATGCAAGCAACCTCCATCCCCCAACACAACCCAAATGACACATAGCCCGCAGACTCAGTGTGCCACTCAGCCACAGCCAATAAGGCAAAACAACGTACCCAACACACTAGTCATAGGTGACTCTATAGTCAGGCACACTGATGTCCCACTCACCTGGCTAAACAAGGAGAAGGTTACTGTCAGCTGCCTGTCGGGTGCCAGGATCCACCACATAACCCACGCACTCAGGTCACTCCACAACAAGTACAAATATGACTCTGTCATTGTCCATGTTGGTGTGAATGACCTGAGACGTACCTCCTTGGACTACATGAGAAGATACATGGAAGAGCTCTCCGATCTTGTAGCCCAGGCAGGTATGACCCCTAGCCCTGAGTAGCATTCTGCCATCACCCAGAATGATGCCGCAGTACAAGGACAAAATTATTGACTTCAACAATTGGCTAAGCTTCTGGTGCCATTCTAAAGGGATCCAGTATCTTTCTGCCTGGGATGACATGGTCAACAAACCACAATGCTTTGCCAGAGATGGCCTGCACCTGTCACCCCTGGGATTCTGGATACTGGCTAAGGTTCTTGCCGCCCCTATAGTGCCTTTTTTAGGCAAGGTTCAAATGACAAATTCATCACCGTAACAGGAACAGGCAAGCAAAAACTGAGGGTGATGCTACTCAATGTTAGAAGTCTAAATCTCAAAATGCACTCACTCGAGGCACTCCTTAATAATGGAGAACATCGATATCTGTGCAGTGACTGAGACCTGGTTCAAGGCTTCAGAGAGCACCCCTGCACTGCCAGGCTATAACTCATACCACACTTTTCGGCCATGTAACCTGGACCGGAACACCAAACGCGAAGGTGTGTCCATATTCATTAAGGATATCCACACCTCCAGGCTAGTTGCTCAGTATAATGCAGCTGAGGTTATCTAAGTGCAACTAACTCTGGGCAAAACTGCAATCCAAACTGTAGCTTGCTACAGATCACCCACCATGCGCCAGGATTCCCACTCCTCTTTTCTTGATGTACTGGAAAATATTAGGGTTCAACCAAACATCCTAATAATGGACGACTTCAACTACCCCATCATTAACTGGGAAAACTACTCGTGTACCAACTCCTTAGCTCAACGCTTTCTGGAATTCATAAACTCTAATGCCCTGGATCAACTTATCCACACCCCCACCAGGGGCAACAATATCCTAGATCTAGTCATTACCAACATGGGTGACCGGTGTTCCACACCTGAAGTCAATGCCTCATTGGTCTGATCCGACCATAAGCTAATTACCCTAGATATCCACATCCTGCCCTCACCCCCCCCCCCCCCAATTAAGGAAACCATGGTAAAAAATTTCTCCAAAGCCAACTTCATGCTTCTTAAGACAGAAGTGGTGAACTTCATGACACCTATGCAGATGGACAATACAGTTATGACTACTGAATCCTACACAATTACACTTTATAAGCACTTACATGAGTGCATGGATCGTGTTATCCCAAACAGAACCAAGACGCTATCCTCCAAAAAAAGGAAGCCAATCTGGTGGTCCCCTGCCATAAACAAACTGTACAACAGAAGGAAGAAACTGTTGCAAAAGAGAGTAAATTCCCATGAGTGGAGGAGCTTCCTGGTCAGCCTCAGTAAGAAGCTGCGATTCCTGATAAAATCCTCCAAAGCTAGTTACGAAAACAAAATCGCCACTGATTCTAAAGACAACCACAAAGCATTCTATAGCTATGTCAAAAATCTCAATGGCAACACTCAGATCTGCTCTGAGTTACAGCACAATGACACTAAATATACAGACCCAACTGATATTGCTAACATCCTGGCAGATAGGTTCAGTGCTAACTTTACCCCCCTCTCACCCCCTAAAGAGCTCATCTCTATACCGGTAGAATGCAAAGTTCCTGTAATCATGGCTGCACAGGTAAAAACCACACTCTCCAAAACCAAGAACACAGCATCCATGGGACCAGACAACATCCCAGGCTGCGTTCTACACGAACTACAGAACGAACTGGCACCCACACCTAAGTACCATGTTCATTCAAAGCCTCACCTCGGGCTTTGTGCCTGCTGAGTGGCGCAAAGCGATGGTTATCCCACTCCACAAGGGGGGAGCCACCACGGACCCCGGGAACTACCGCCCCATTAGCCTGACGAGCCTGGTCTGCAAGGCCATGGAACGTATTATCATGGAACTTATAAACAAAGACATTTGGACCCCACCCAGTTCGGGATTATAAAAGGCAGATCATGTCTCCTGAACCTGACAGACTTCTTTGAAGCAGTCACCAAAGCCGTTGACAAGGGTAAGGTGGTTCACACAGCCTGTCTAGATCTTGCCAAGGCTTTCAACACCATTCCCCACTCTGGAATTATAGATAAACTCACTAAACTAGGTATAAATCCCTATGTCACAAGATGGGTTGCCAACTGCCTCACTGACAGAACCCACTCTGTGAAAGTAGCAGACTCCAAATCCGACTTCAGACCAGTGACAAGTGGAGTACCACAGGGTTCAGTCCTTGGTCCTCTCCTGTTTTGTATATACTTCTCTGAAGTATAGGCTAACACAGAAGGTCTTTGGCTAACGAAGTTCGCAGATGACTGCAAACTAGGAGCCATAATCGAAATTCCTAACGATGTGGACATCCTACAAAAGGGCCTCACTGAGACAGATACCTGGTGTCAAAGCCATGGCCTCAAGCTCAATGCCAAAAACTGAATTGTCATCCCCTTTGGTAAAAACTCTGTACCCATAAACTACAACATAGGCGGTGGTATACTTAACACAAAAAGTGTGATAAGAGACTTTGGGACACAGGTGGACAGTAGTCTCTCCTTTGATAATCACATTGCCACAGTAGTCAGGAAATCCTTCTACGTGGCACACCTCATCACAAAAGGTTTCTCATCCAGAAAAAAAGAGGTCATTGTTCCCCTCTACTCATCACTCATTAGACCCATTATAGAGTACAACGCCCCTTTTGGTATGTACCTCACAAGACATCTACAGTAACTGGAAAGGCCGCAGAAATACCTCAAAAAGAGGATTACCAGCCCCAAACAGATGCCCTACGCAGACAGTCTCACAAAACTCCAGCTTTACTCTGTCGCATATCGACTACTCAGAGGTGATCTCCTGCCTAACTTACAAAGCTATGTCAAACCCAGAGCTGTTGGACATGCTCCAGTTAAAGAAATCCCAATCCCTCCATGCTACACACTCTAGGGACCTAAACCTTGTCATCACAATAAACAGAACATGCTGGAGGGATAGATTCCTGTCCCAGAGACTTCCCATACTCTGTAATAAACAATCTTTCTATATCAAACAAAGCTCCTCATTAGCACTCTAAAGAAAAATCTTGATGATTGGATGGGAAATAGGAAATTCACCCTGGGGATCACCTCTGTGGCTCTGCCCGACAGTGGCACAGGAAAATAATTTTCTTGGATGGTAAAAGCCAGGGTACCTTTTTGGCTGGGCTTGTATAGGCCCCAGGGCCCATAGCCTAGTACCTACCTATGAATAAGATGCTTGTATAAATATATTGTATTCTTGCTCAAATATTCTCCAATTCTCTCCAATATTCTGATCAAACACAAGTGGTTGTGGCTTGTGAAATCCATCTGCTATATTAACATATCTCAGTGAAGGTTCTTGCAAATATGCAGGAAGACACACACTTGTACATACACATATACATGTACTTGTAATAATACAATGAGCCTTTGTATAACTGAATTTCATGAAATAAGTTTCCTGGGCACTGCAACTCTTTGAAATCACTTTACTGTAAAAAAAAACACTTGCCTTGAAATTGTTTTACTATACGAGCCGTTTATCTTGTATTTACTTTAAAGTAATTTGTCAATATTATTTTACTGTACGAGCCTTTATCTTGTAATTGCTGTAATGCCAGAGTCATTTGTCATCATTTTAAGAAACATTTCAAACAACTGCACGGTGCGAATAAACTGGGCAATAGAAACTGAGGGAAAGAAACCTTTCAAAGTAACTGTACTTTGCGAATAAGCCATCTCAATGTAGTGGCACTTTACAATGAACTGTTTCAAAGTAATTGCAATTTGCGAATGTATTGGGCAGAAGAAGCTCAGAGTGAGAAACACTTCAAAATAACTGCACTTTGAGAATAAACAGTACACAGTACACTGGTATTTCCCCCAAATGGCTGCATTTTGCCAAACAACTCTGTACAGTGCAAGAGACACACTGTAATGGCAGCACTCTGCAAACAGACACACCCAGGCACAAGAAACTTTTCGAAATGGTTGCACTTGACTGCATTTCCCGAAATAGTTGCACTTTGCACACAACAATCTGTTCGGAATAAATGCACAGTAATAAGCACACACTGTAAGCACTTTTACACACTTTGAAATACTTTGAACAACTCTAATTATGCAATTCAAGGCTTCAAGTCAATGCGAAGTAGTAACTTGCGCCAAATCACAGTAATTTGCCAAAATACATGCAGTCGCCTTTGCTTTACTTGCACTGATTGTGCCCTTTTCTGCCCTTTCTATTATATTAGTTTTGCTCATTGAATCTCTTAATGTGCCCTTTTGTTATATTTGTCTTGCTCATTTAATCTCTTTCCATGCCTATTACACTTTCTCATGTTCGTTTTACTTTAAACATGCTTATTTTGCAATTCTGAGGTAATTCTGAACCCTTTATGCACTTTTCTAATGCTAGTTTTATCTAATAACTTGGTTTCAAACATTTCATTTGATTAATGAGCTCTTTTATACTTTATACTAGTTTGCTTAATAAATGTTTCTGTGCTGTTCGTTTGCTTAACAATATGTTTTGTGCCCTTGTAATGCTGCGTTTTACCTCTTTTAATAAATAAATCATTTGCGTGTGTTCTCTTTTCCTTTTGACTTGTTTCTTAAACTTTTTAGGCCTCGGTTCTTTTAGTTTGCCTTCGCCATTACCTCTGCACCTCGTGTCTCCGAGGAACAGTCTTGCCATCCTGGTTCTGATACCATGTCGCTCGCCAGGTCAGGATAAAACAGGCAAACATTATGGGTTCTCGTTCAAGCAGCTTTATTGTATGCAAACACATCATAAATGATGTTAAGTAACTTTAATTTATAAACAAACTAGCTATCATGCACATAGATGTTAACACTCTGGCTGCATCTTCAAAATACCACTGACGCCAACACATGCTTGGTATTTATATGCATACACAGATCTTGGAAATGCTTCTTAAAGGTACAACACACCCATTATTCTACAGTCCCTAAGCAATAACAAGAATTTATGTATCATGAAGCCAGACAAGGGAGTGGGTTTGTGTTGATGGATCATTTCATTTATTCCTTAAAAATGTTGGCATATCTGAACAATGGGAATTTTTTCTCCAAGGCATCACAAAATGAGATAAACATAGCCTACCATGGCTTTGATTTTTGAAGACATCTTTCTCAATTTCATTCTGCGAGCTAAGGCAAGGGAGTACTTTGTCATTAAGAACCCAAGGATCCCTGCAATATTTGGGATCCCTAGAGCCTCAGATCTGTGACCGACCTTCCTCTTAGACCTGTAGTAGCTTCAGCAGGATCGAAGACCGAGCCCCTTATGAAATATGTGGATTTGAAATTAAATCCCTTTAACAATAAAAGGCACCTTTTGAAAGACTCCTGGCACTTCCTTGAATGCCTGGCTAACACCGATTATCTGATTGTTTGTTTGTCACTATGGACATCAAGGACCTTTTTAAAGTTATACCCCACGATCTTGGTCTTGGCTGGTTCCTCGAAGCTATGGTAAAAGGCTCTGACCTGAATCGATTTGACACCAGTTTGGTATACCAGTGTATGGAGATTGTACTCACCAATAACCGTGTCTGTTTTGAGGGCGAGTTTTACAAACAGCATAGGGGTGTTGCTATGGGGACAGCGTCGGCCCCCATCTTTGCTAATATGGTGCTGTGACCTGGGAGACCAACATGGTATTGAATTCTCCCCTTTTCGATAAGGTGGAAAGTTATACAAGATACGTGGATGATATTTTCTTTCTATGGAAAGGGAGTAGAGACAAATTGATGGAATTTATTGACTTCCTTAACCACTTTATGGATTTCTTGGAGTTGACTAATTCAGTCAATTTCTTTGATGTTACTGTAAGTAAGAACAATGTTTGTGGGAGGTATGAATCTAACATTTTTAAGAAAGAAACTTTTTCCAGTGCATACCTCCATTTTGACAGCAGCATCTCTTGTGGCAGAAGAGAAACTTGGTAAAGGATCAATTTATGAGGTTAAGCCAGTTAGTGTTGGATGATGATATGCTTCAAGAGGAGGGATTCAAGCTTTGTGGTCTTTTCAGAGATTGTGGCTACCCATCGGAGTAGGTAGACAAGTGGTTTACATGGGCATTGGAGAACAGGATTACCGAATATGGGCCGCTCCTGCGGAACCCACATTCTGTACAACACAAGGAAGCAAAAGATGACAACCTATGACAAGCTATGGTGATTCAATATAACAGGGATGTTTTCTCCCTTCGGCAAGCAATAATCTGTCACTGGAACACTATTTGTGCACCCTTGAGTTGTTGGACCAGGTGAAGCACAAAACAAAGTTTTGAGTATAAAAACTTCAAACTTTTTTGGAAAATAACAAAGAAGTGATTAACATAGTCACCAAAAATGTGGGGATGAAAGTTTCTGTGGCCTGCAAGCAATACATATTCATCTTACAAAGCTCCCACTTTTTGGTCACAGGATACCCAAAGCTGATTATGGTTAACGGGAACTATAAATGTGAAATGAAGGGGGTTGTTTGTATTGCCTTCTGGTTGTCCTACCTTGCATTTTGTGTAAGCAAACCCATTGACCCTCTTAAAAATAGAGACTACCAACACTTACATGCTATGAAAAAAGCACAAACTACAAATGGTCTTTTTAAGCATTATGTAGTCCACAAAGATTTTAGGGTATTTGTTTTCACAATTTTGGAAAAAGTCCCAATGCCTATTAGGGGAGGAGACTGGGAACTTCGATTAGAACAATGTAAGTTTTTTTTTTTTTTTTGGCAGCTCTTAATGCAACAGTTGTATTCATGATTTATTAGCATTAAACACATTCTAAAAGGTAAGGCTGCTGTTACATGATTTTCTGTTCTGGATGCAGTATACATACTTGTTTAATTTTTTTGTTATTTTTACTCGTGAACTTTTTAATAATTTTTACTAAACCTGGTACATTTTTTATAATGTAATATTGAAAGGCTACTCATCATCATCTTCTTTCGGCTGTTCCCATTAGGGGTCGCCACAGCAGATCATCTGTTTTCATTTCTTCCTGTCCTCTGCATCATGCTCTTTCACACCAACCGCCTGCATGTCCTCTCTCACCACATCCATAAACCTCATCTTAGGCCTTTCTCTTTTCCTCTTACCTGGCAGCTCCATCCTTAGAATCCTTTTCCCAATATACCCAGCATCCCTCCTCAGCACATGTCCAAACCAATGCAGTCTTGCCTCTCTTGCCTTGTCTCCAAACTGTCCAACCTGAGCTGACCCTCTAATATAATGATTCCTAATCCTGTCCATCCTAATCACACCCAGTGCAAATCTTAACATCTTTAACTCTGCCACATCCAGCTCTGACTCCTGCCTTTTCGACAGTGCTACCATCTCCATCCCATATAACATAGCTGGTCTCACTACCCTCTTGTAGACCTTCCCTTTCACTCTTATTGGTACCCGTCTGTCACAAATCACTCCTGACACTCTTCTCCACCCATTCCACCCTGCCTGTACTCTCTTCTTCACCTCTCTTCCACACTCACCATTGCTCTGAACTGTTGATCCCAAGTACTTAAACTCATCCACCTTTACCAACTCTGCTCCCTGCATCCTCACCATTCCTCTACCCTCCCTCTCATTTACACACATATATTCTGTTTTAGCCCTGCTGACCTTCATTCCTCTCCTCTCTAAAGCATATCTCCACCCCTCCTGGGTCTCCTCAACTTGGTCCCTACTCTCACTACATATCACAATGTCATCTGCAAACATCATAGTCCATGGGGCCTCCTGTCTAATCTCATCTGTCAACCTGTCCATCACCACTGCAAATAAGAAAGGGCTCAGAGCTGATCCTTGATGTAATCCCACCTCCACCTTAAACGTATCTGTCACTCCCACCACAGTCCTCACCAATGTCACACTACCCTTGTACATATCCTGTACCACTCTTACATACTTCTCTGCCACTCCCGACTTCCTCATAAACTACCACAACTACTCTCTAGGCACCCTGTCATATGCTTTCTCTAAGTCCACAAAGACACAATGCATCTCCTTCTGACCTTCTCTGTATTTCTCCAACAACACTCTCAGAGCAAATATTGCATCTGTAGTGCACTTTCCTGGCATGAAACCATACTGCTGATCACTAATCATCACGTCCCTTCTTAACCTAGCTTCCACTACTCTCTCCTATAACTTCAAGCTGTGACTGATCAATTTTATCCCTCTGTAGTTACTGCAGCTCTGCACATCACCCTTATTCTTAAAGATAGGTACCAAAACACTTTTTCTCCACTCCTCAGGCATCCTCTGACTTTCCAAAACTTCATTAAACAATCTGGTTAAAAATTCCACTGCCATTTCTCCTAAGCACCTCCATGCTTCCACTGGTATGTCATCTGGGCCAACAGCCTTTCCATTCTTCATTCTCTTCATAGCTGTCCTTACTTCCTCCTTGCTAATCTGCTTCACTTCCTGATTCACTATCCCCACATCATCCAACCTTCTCTCTCTCATTCTCTTCATTCATCAGCCCTTCAAAGTACTCTTTCCATCTACTCAACACACACTCCTCACTTGAGTACATTTCCCTCACTGTCCTTTATCACCCTTACCTGCTGCACATCTTTCCCAGCTCTGTCCCTCTGTCTAGCCAATTGGTACAGGTCCTTTTCTCCCTCTTTAGTGTCCAATCTCACATACAACTCTCTATATGCCTTATCCTTAGCCTTCGCCACCTCTCTCTTTGCCATGCGCCTCATCTCCTTATACTCATGTCTACTTTCTTCATCTCTTTGACAGTCCCACTTCTTCTTCGCCAGCCTCTTCCTCTGTATACTCTCCTGTACTTCCTCATTCCACCACCATGTCTCCTTGTTCTCTTTCCTCTGTCCAGATGTCACACCAAGCACCTTCCTAGCAGTCTCCCTTACTAGCTCTTCTGTAGTTACCCAGCTATTCGGTAACTCTTCATTGCCTCCCAGTGCCTGTCTTAACTCTTCCCTGAACTCCACCTCACAAGCACCCTTTTTTAACTTCCACCATTTAACCTTGGCACTGCTTTCACACTCCTCCTCTGCTTCTTGATCACCACCATCATCCTGCAGACCACCATTCTATGCTGCTTAACTACACTTTCCCCATTCACCACTTTACAGTCTCCAATCTCCTTCAGACTGGCCCTCCTACATAGGATATAATCCACCTGTGTGCATCTTCCTCCACTCTTGTACATCACCCTATGCTCCTCCCTCTTCTTAAAATATGTATTCACCACAGCCATGTTAATCCTTTCCACAAAATCCACAATCATCTGACCTTCTGCATTCCACTCCTTAACACCATACCTAGCCTTCCTCATCCCCTCTGTTCACTTCACCAACATGCCCATTGAAGTCCGTTCCAATCACTAGTCTCTCACCCTTGGGTACACTCACCACCACTTCATCCAACTCACTCCAAAATTTTTCTTTCTCATCCATCGCACACCCAACTTGTGGAGCATATGCACTAACAACATTCATCATTACACCATCAATTTCAAGCTTCATAAACATCACTCTATCAGACACTCTTCACCTCCAAAAACTCTTGGCATACTGTTCCGTTAGGATAACCCCCTACCCCATTTCTTCTGCCATCCACACCATGATAGAACAATTTGAACCCGCCTCCTATACACTTGGCCTTACTTCCCTTCCATCTGGTCTCTTGCACGTACAATATACCAACTTTCCTTCTCTCCATCATATCAGCTAGCTCTCTCCCTATACCAGTCATACTGCCAACATTCAAAGTTCCTACCCTCAGTACTACACTCCTCACCTTCCTCCTCTCTTACTGCCTTCGGGCATGCCTTCCCCCTCCTCTTCTTACTATTTCTATATATTTTTAGCTATTTGTATTTATGGATGCTTTTTGTCCTGTTTTTTTGTGGCAAGTTTCTTTAAGAATTCTGTTTAAGAACTCAGTTTGGGTCCCTTGAGGCCTTTTTAATGGAGTAAGCCAGCTTTACAACTGCTTCTGAAGAAGTTCTGTATGTTTTAGAACGAAAGCACGTAAACTTGATTAAAATATGGCTTGGTGGCATTCTATGCAGCATTTTTGCTTTTTACATAGTTATTTAATACTCTGTTTTGTGAAAGTTGTTTTTGATAACACCGTGTTGATGTACTGCCTTTCCGCATGAGAAACCCAGATGATGAAATTCTGCCTTGAGCCTGGATCCGTGAATAAAGAATATCTTTGTAATGATCTCTGTGAGAAACAAAGGATTCCATTTAGACAGATGAACCATCTGATTTACCTGCTTTACCTAGGGAATATTTGTATGTTGATATTTTTTGATCTTTTTACTTGGGAGCTCTATAGAGCAACCAGTGTCCACTAACTTGTTTATTAGAGTATGAGACATGTTCTAATAATGGATGCATACTTTTATACACAAGAAGGGATAGCCATTTATCAGTAGAGTCTGTTTAACTTCTAGCTGCATAGTTTAATTGCTCCTCCTTTCTAACGTAATAGATAACCTTTCTACCTAGATGGCATGAGTTGGAATCAAATTTTAGTCCGTTTCTGTTTAGTATTAGATCAATGCTGGCACATGTTCTAATGTAAGTTCATTTTATCCTTTAATTTTTATTTATAGATTCTATTTTGGATATTTATATGATGGTAAAGGATCAGATATCTGCCTTGGCCTTGCAGAGTTTGCTTTTTATATTGTATTTTCTTTTATTTATGCGTTATGTAGTTAAATATTATGGCTAGTGGTAGCAACTCTGCATTTCATGTTTCTGAAATACTTAGATGCTTGAGGAATGATGGACAACAACAGCAACGTTCAATTGTTGAGTTTCTTAATGGACTGGGTAATTCTATGGCTTCTCATATAGTTGCTTTGAATTCTGCTGCAGCTAATGCTTGCATAGAAGGTTATCAAGGAAAACATGAAGAATGTAATAATTATTTCAGTCTATTCAGTATTGACAATGAGACAAATTGCCAACAGGTACGAGAGAGTTGAGTGAACAATTTGGGAAATGTGTGCTAACTGAAACTGCAGTATATTAAATCATGCTACACTTAAGAAATATCTGCAGTTAGATATTTCACACAGGGAGCTTAGAGCTTTTAAGTCTTTGGCTACTCCGATGTTCTTTGTCTCACATTGCTGCAGTCATAACCTGTGGGTAGTCCGCTGTCCTCAGTCGGCCCGAATACCAAAGAGTTAGGCTGGCGTCGGTCATGGTCGCCCGGAGCTGACGTCAGTACATAGTAGTACTTAAGCGCATGACCGACGCCATTTCCTCAGTCTTTCTTGCCGCGTGGTCCGAAGCAGAAGCAGCGTTTGCAAGTGCCGTTCGGCGTTCTGAAATTTTCAAATTTTGAGTTTCAGACCGAAGACCAAGTTGGGCTAAGTACCCCGTTGGGGGAAATTTTTGTCTTTTCTTGCCTCAGTTAATCCGGATGTCAGAAAAAGTTAATAATTGTATTTCTTGTGGGAAACAGATACCTCATAGGGACTATCATTCTCTCTGTATTCCTTGCTTGGGGCCTGAGCACGACGTAGTCGGGTGTTGCTTTTGCGCTAGATTTAATAAGCGCACCATTAAACGTAGATTAGACTGTGCTAGGCTTGTTTTCGGTAAGCGGTGTAACTACAACATGCCGTCGGATCCTCCGACGCCCGCTACCGCAAAAAAGCGAAAAGATAAATTTTTAAGGTCTAAACCGGATGAGTCGTCTGTTGCGGACGCCGGTTCTATGGAATCTACGGTTGAATCTGTGGATCCAGCCGAGGTCTCGGCTGAATCCCAGGGGGAACCTTTACTTTTGCAGGAGTTGGCCTCTCAGGAGTTAGGCCAGGCCGAGGGTGCTTCTCAAGTATCTGTAGTTCCATCTTTAAAAAAGGTTATTAGGCCTTCTACTTCAGTGACTAAAGGCCCTGCTAAGGCTAAACCTAGTCTTACTGGTACGGGCCATAGCTCTAGTTCTTCAGGTTCTGTTCCTAAAAAACATATGTTGAAAATGGCAGAGGATTTGATTACTTTGATCAGGGGTTCTATGCCCCCTCCAGAGAAGAGGCCTAGGGTGGAGACAGATTTAGAGGGAATGGAGCATTCTTCAGATTTCTCTGAGTCCTCAGCTGAGGATATTCAGGAATTTCCTCCCTATTCAGATTCGGATGCAGAGGATTCCTGTCCTTCTGCTTCACCTCCAGAGGATTTTTCCTTTTCTGAAACTTTGCATTCCATGAGGGAGCATTTCAAGTGGGAAGGTCAGGATTTTTCAGACTCTCGAAAGAGGCTTAGGGAATTTTTGTTTTTGCCACAACATAGGCCTTTGGCTATTCCCCCTGTTTTAGATGTTGTTCAGGATGTTTTTTCTGAAGCTTCACTTAATCCTGATTCTTTACCTCCTGCCCCTGTCAAGCCAGACAGATATTACAGAGTTCCAGAGGCACACAAATATTTGTATAAGAGTCCTAGAGCTGGCCCGGAAACTATTATTCAAGGGCCGAAGGGTGTCAGGGCTTCTGTGGTTAAGAATCCAGTTCCCTTGGATAAAGATTCTAGAGCGTTGGATAGGTGGGGGAAAAAAGTGTACACCTCTTTTACGTTAGCTATGAGGGCTCTAAATTGCCAATTTCATATGCTGAAGTATCAGAACTTTCTGTTAGGTCAATTGAAATCTAAGGTAGATGCTTTATCTGAGGGTATAGAGTGTAAGGAATTGCAGGACTTGGTTCATGCTTCAGATCAAGTTGGTAAACATTCCTTGCAGTGTGGCTTGATGCTCTTCAGGCTTCATCCAGGGTGGCTGCTACTGGTTCAGTTATTCGTAGACATGCCTGGCTTAAGGATCAAAATTTGTCAGAGCATGTTAAAGCTCGGATTTTGGATGCTCCTCTTCAATCTGAAGTTCTTTTTGGTTCCCCTGTGGAGTCAGTTTTGAAAAAGATGGAAGATAAAGCTAAGTCTATGCAGACGGTTAAGGATTTTTTGCAAGTGCAGCCCCCTAAGTTTAGCAGGAATTGGCCTGCAAGAGGATGGTCCTACCCTTCTTCGGATTTTCAGTCTAAGGGCAGGTTTAGACGTGGTAGGGGCAGGGCTCACGCTCAGGGTTCTTTCAGACCTAGGACTTGGAGTTCTCCGGCACAATCTTCTGGTGAGGGCAGGGGTCAGCCTTTTCGTAAACAGACCCAATGACCTGTACCTTCAGCTGCCAGATCCTTCTTTTCTGGCAGCTCCTCTAGGAGGAAAGTTGGCACTTTTCAAACAAAATTGGCATTTGGTCACCCAGGACAAATGGGTGTTGGAAATAATAAATCAAGACTACAAGTTTTATTTTCACACTTTTCCTCCTTTCAAAGGCATGCCAGATGTACCTCCTCAGCAAAGGCTGGAGGCTCAGGAACAAATTTCCTTGCTTTTACAGATGGGAGCAATCCAGGTGGTACCTCCGTCAGAAGTAGGCCTAGGGTTTTATTCCCGTCTATTCCTAGTGCCAAAGAAAGGAAACACTTGGAGGCCAATTCTGGATTTGTCCATTCTCAATACATACCTAGACATTCCAAAGTTCAAGATGCTAACATTACAGCAACTTCTGCCTATGCTAGGCAAAGATCACTGGATGGTAACTCTGGATCTCAAAGAGGCCTATCTTCACATTCCTATCAGGCTCAGCTGCAGGAGATTCCTGCGATTTCGGGCTGGTACTTCTCATTATCAGTTCTCTGCATTGCCCTTTGGTTTATCTACTGTGCCCAGGGTGTTCACAAAGGTTCTGGCTCCTGTAATAGCTTTCTTCAGACTGAGGGGAATACAAATTTTTCCTTATCTGGACGATTGCCTGATTCTTGCTCAAGACAAAGACAAGTTACTTCAACATCTACAGTATGTAATGGCAGTTTTAAGCTGCCTAGGGTATTCTGTGAACGAAATAATGTCCAGTCTAGTACCCTCTCAGGACATGTGCTTTCTGGGTGTGAGACTGAATACAGCCTCTCAGATGGCTTTTCTGACCCCGGACAAACAAAGAACTCTTCACATATACTTCCAGCAATTATCAGTACTGTCCAGGCTGACTGCAAGGACAGTCCTTCAAGCCTTGGGGTTCATGGCATCTTGCATTCTAGTAATTCCCAATGCCAAACTGCATATGAGGAAGTTACAATGGTATCTCAAAAGTGTATGGACTCAACACTGCCACGATTTGGACACTGTCATTCAGACAGGACAGGTGTTGATTCGAACAGACAACACTACAGTCATGTGGTACATCAACAAGCAGGGGGGAACCCATTCCAGAAGGAATTCTTGTGGTGGGCACAGGAATGTCACCTAAACAAGGGACTCTCTGTGACCCGACCAGAGGCGAGTCAGATCATAACGACGGATGCCTCAGACCTGGCTTGGGGAGCACACTTCAATGGGAAATGGATTCAAGACACGTGGCCTCCCAGACTACAGCATTTGCATATCAACATGAAGGAGATGTTAGCAGTCCAGTTTGCCCTGATGGCTTTCAAGGGCCTACTTCAACCAGGACAGGTGTTGATTCGAACAGACAACACTACAGTCATGTGGTACATCAACAAGCAGGGGGGAACCCATTCTTACCCTCTCTGCAGACAAGCAATGATATTGTGGGAGACTGCTCTGAGTTTGCACATCACTCTTCAGCACGGTTTCTGCCAGGAGCACAGAACTCCCTAGCAGATGTATTGAGCAGACAAATTGTGGACCCCCACGAGTGGAAATTGGATCCTCAGGTATTCCAACAGTTGACAGTGGCTTGGGGAACTCCAGACATAGATCTGTTCGCTTCTCCTCTAAATTTCCAACTACCAAAATTTTGAACAAAGATGTTTCACCCAAAAGCTTGGAAAGTGGATGCTCTATCTTTCAGTTGGAACAACCTTCACGTCTATGCTTTTCCTCCTCTGCCTCTCCTTCCCAAGGTACTCTTGAAAGTCAGACGGGACAAGCCTTGCATGATTCTAATAGCACCAGATTGGCCACGTCAGCACTGGTATCCTCTGCTGAGGAGTTTAATTCAGGAGCCTCCTTGGCCTTTGCCACAGCTTCCTCACTTGTTGTCCCAGTCAAGCAGTCATTTGCTCAATGTCAGGGTGCAGTCCCTGCATCTAACGGCCTGGCGTATTCTGTTTTAGAGCCTGTGGGATCTCAACTTCCTCAACAGGTTTTAGATGTCATTTTGGAAGCCAGGCGGCCCAGCACTAGAAAAGTTTATGCTGATAAATGGAGGAGATTTTTATTTGGAGCACAACAAAGGGCTTTGATGTCTCGGTGCCTAATTTGAGTTTTACACTACAGTACCTTACTGAATTACTAGACAAGGGTTTGTCATTTTCCTCTGTGAAGGTTCATGCTGCAGCCATTTCTGCTCACTATGATTGTGACCCTCCTTTATTTTCTCACCCTTTGTTTAAGCAATTTCTTAGAGGGGCAAAAAATATAAGGCCCCAATAGAGCTCCTACTCCTTCCTGGGATCTCAATTTTGTGTTGGAGAAGCTTACTTTGCCTCCTTTTGAACCTGCAGCTACGTCTGAATTGAAGTTTTTGTCTTGGAAGACTGCTTTTTTGTTGGCCTTTACTTCTGCTAGGAGGGTATCTGAATTGCAGGCACTCATGGCAGTTGAACCCTTTCTGATATTCCATAAGGATAGAGTTTCTTTGCGTACTAACCCTACTTTTATGCCAAAAGTGATTTCTAATGTGGCCTTGAACCAGTCTATCCATTTGCCTACTTTTTATGCTGATCCCCAAAATAAGGGGGAAAAAGTCTTGCATTCTTTGGATATCCGCAGGCAGTTACGTTACTATTTGAGCAGAACTAAGGAATTCAGACAGACTCAACAGTTATTTGTTTCTTTTGCTTTGAGTTCACAAGGGAAAGCTGTTTCAAAGCAGACTATTTCAAAGTGGATTGGTCATTGTATTGCTTTTTTTATTCTCATCATGGGAAGAATGTTCCTGCTGGGATCAGACCTCATTCCACTAGGGCTACTGCCACATCTACTGCTTTTTTGAGGGGTGTAGCTACTAAGGATATTTTGGAAGCAGCTACTTGGAGTTCTGTTCACACTTTTACTAAGCATTACCATCTCCCTCTTTATTCCAAGTCCAGGGCTGGGTTTGCCACTGCAGTCTTACAGGGCATGTTAGCAGCCCCTAATGCTTTTTAGTTTGCCAGCCTCCCTTTTCCTTTGCTTTGGGATTCTACCCACAGGTTATGACTGCAGCAATGTGAGACGAAGAACATAGTACAGTTTTGTACCTACCATAAATGTAGATGTTCGAGGATCCACATTGCTGCAGTCCTATTTTCCCTCCCTCCCTCTTTCCCCTCTATGGTTTGGGGATGTTGTTGTTGTTCCTTTGGGATAATTGTTATTTTCTCCCTGGTGGTTGTTGGACATTTTCTTTTTTGGCTCTGGCCTTTCCTTTTTAAGGACTTCTGACATCTGGGGCAAGAAAGACTGAGGAAATGGCGTCGGTCATGCGCTTAAGTACTACTACGTACTGACGTCAGCTCCGGGAGACCATGACCGACGCCAGCCTAACTCTTTGGTATTCGGGCCGACCGAGGACAGCGGACTACCCACAGGTTATGACTGCAGCAATGTGGATCCTCGAACATCTACATTTATGGTAGGTACAAAACTGTACTTTACAAGATGATACCGATAAAATATTTGCTGATGGATGGATAAAAGCTGCACACAGTTGTGCCATGACTTGGGTAGAAATTTTGATAGAGCATGATTACCTCAAATTGCAAAAACTGGTTGAAAAAAAATAGAAGAATACATGCAGATTTGAAAACACAATTTACAGACATTCAAGTATAAAAGTTATAAAAATGAAACAGCATCTTATCCATTGTAAAAAGAAAAAAATTGTTGAGTGATACTAGGGACTAAAATTCTGAAAAAGTGCTTGTTTGGCTGCCAGGTAAAAAATCTACTGTTCATGAAGGTGTATGTGATCGGGCACACTCAAATGATTATGTCGGTAGTAAATCTCACAGTAACCACAATGAAAGCAGGAGTTTGAATTTGGAGACATATGCTTCAGTGGCAGCATGACCAGGAGTGAATAGTGTACATTACCAGCAGCAGCAACAACGCTGACAGGATTTTTCCCTATGATATTTGAGCAGGGAGAGGTCGGAAGAGACAGTACAGTCATTTTCAGTGTAACCGATACTAACGCCAAAGAAGCAAAAATATGATAAGTAAGTCTCCCAACTTTTCAAGTCAGTCATACTGATGCACTGTTACTGTAGATACAGCCTGAACAGTAACATCAGAGTATGAACTTGTCTTAAATATTTCTGGCCATGTTTTCATTTATTTGTTTTATCATTAGGTTTAAAGTTTATTCCTATGGTAGTGCCTATACAGTATAAAATTCATATTGAGTTGTTTCATTTTTTTTATAGAAAATTACTTATATTTTTGGCATTCTGATAATAATCAAATTGCTGTATTAATGAGGTAGATTCTATGTTCTCAGAAGAAGTGGGTAATGATGATTTTTTTTCTTTTTCAGGTGAGCAGCCTTACTTAGTGTGAAGATATGTGAAGGCTGCCAGCCTAGATAGATAGAAGTTTGTAGATAATTCTGTGTCATTGTAAATATGAATATAATCCACAGGCTTGTCCTCTTAAATTTAAGAAAACTGTGTTAAATGTAACCACACTGCACTCTGCTGGAAGAAAGCTGATAAGTCAAGCATTGTATGACTGTTTGATCTCAAAGCTCGGAAACATAATGTCTGGACTGAGGAATTCCTACTGTTGTTTTGAGACCAGAGTTAATTGCTAGATTTTACATATATAATGTATTTTATTGCTGTAGTTTCCTGGCCAGGTGCAAGATCAAAGAAATGTTAAAACTCTGAGTTTATGTTAGCCTGGGAACCAGAGAAGAATGATGCAATCTAAAATGAGTGAGCAGTGATGTATTATTTTTAAGACTTTCGCAGAGAGAGAGAATCAGAGCATTTTGCATTTGTCTTCAGAATTGACCACTCACCAGTACTCTGCCTTTGCTCTATATGTAAGTTTATTTAGAACTGTGATTGCTCTTAGAGTTAGATAGGAATTTAGTCAAATTTAGTCTAGCTATTTTCTATATTTATGTCAGACTTTTCTACAGTATTATTTTAAGCATTTTCCTGTGATTTCTGAACTCTTGACTTGCACTGTGTTGAATTGAGAAGATTTTTCTTGTGTTTTTATTATTATTAAATATTTTTAAACCTTTCAACAGTGGCTGTTTTGTGTGAAGATAATTTAAGCTGTAGAATACAGTGCATGTATATTGTGATACTGTACAAAGCCTTTCCAAATAAGCCTTGCTGTTCGTCACGCTTACTGATTGGATAATAATATTGCACAGTAACAATTAGACACCCTTTGGTAAGAGCCTTTTTAGTAGCTGATAAGAGTAGTTGGTGGCAGTGATTACTACCTTATAGCCTGGCAGGAGGGGAATAGCTGGAGAACCTGTACCAGCCTTCCCCAGGAGTGTCCGTGTGTTTGTATGTAAACCAAATCTCATAGTGTGTGTGTGTCAGCTACTTGGGCAGGGACACGAAACACTGGTTGGACAAAGAAGGCACTGGAGGTTTTGGCTTGACTACTCTGCTGAGATCTGTACCCTATAGCTGTGGCAGTGGGGAGTCTTATTGAGGAGAAACCAGCCCCAGACTGACTGTGATCTCTGTGTGTTCTTAAGGGAAATTGTACTTTACTGCATGTGTGTGTTTATTCTTACCAATGTGGACGCCCCTCACTGGTGTTAGTGGTGAGGATTGAGGCTGCTTGATTACTGGGCCAGTGCATGGACGTCACATTTAGCTCTTGATTTAAGTTCTGTATAAAGTAGAAGTATGTTAGTACCCCCTTTTAACAATGCCGTTTTGTTAATGAGTAATCAAGTAGATTTGAAATGTAAACATTTTTAGCATGGACAGATGATATAGTTTTTAATATAAGCAAAGATAATTGCAAATTATTAAATAGTATAAGAGAAAAACAAGATTTAATTATTAGGCCTGCTGACAAAGGTAAAAATATATTTTTATGAATAAACTACAATATTTATAGAACACGTGTTACATTTAACCGATGACCCTTAGTAGGCCATTAATTGATGAAAACCCTTACTGGGCCAATACTAGGTACAGGTATGAGCAGTTTATGGCAAGTTTTTAAAGTAATACATTTGGGATATTTTCTAGCTAGAGACTTTGACAAATTGGTTCCATCTTTAGCCAGAGTGTCTATATTTTATTGTATGCCTAAGGTACATAAAAATATAAAGGACCCTCCAGGTTGTCTTATAGTGTCAGGGTGTGGCACTCTTTTGTGAAATATAAGTAGGATAATTAAATGTTATCATATGTTTTTAAATTACCTTCATACTTTGAGTCAGCTGATTTCCTAATATAATTAGGTAGATTAAATTGGAGTACTGACATGTATTGGTTGACAGTTGTTGAGGGTTTATACTAGTATACAACATAGGTATGGACTTCAGGCCATTCAGTATTTTGTTAAACATTGTTCTAAATCTATGTATGCGATAGAACTTATTGAACTTTGTTTCAGAATATGTTTTTATGTTCTATGACACTATTCTAAAGCAATTAGGTACAGTGATTGGTGCATTGTTTACCCGTATGCCAAACTGTTTATTGGTTTGTTTAAGGTAAATTTTATTTAGAATTTGATGTTTTGTTAAAACATGTTATTAAATATTATAGATATATTGAACATTGGATTTTTTATGCATGGGGTTAAGGAACTACTTGAGTTAATTATTATTCATTTATATAGTAACAACATGCATTTGAAATTTGTAGGTAGTAATTCAGGTGAAGTTAGTAATTTCTTAGATATCGCGTTTTTGATTATTGATGGTAAGGTACATACTAAATTGTACTCTAAACTGACAGGTGTTTTGGATTATGTAAATGCTTCTGCCTTCATCTTACTCATTTAATTGATTTGTACCTTATGGCGAAATGTGGATAGCTAGGGGCTTGTGCAGCCACAGACAAAAATGCAAAAATGTTGTGGATATATTTCTTAAAGATCAATATACTGAACAGAGTCTATACTGCTTATAATAAGGTCAGAAATATGACTCAACAAGAAGCAGTAGGTTATAGTTCCAGGAACGTTTTTAATGAATAAATTTGCTGGGAATTGAATTCTGATAATGGAAAGTTGAAGCAGAAGATATTTTTATCACTGAATTGCTACTGCCCTGTTTTCAGCTCCTGTCCCCTGTCATCCCTCTGCAGCCTTCTAATTTCACACACACAGTGCCACCTTACCTCCTGGGCTAGTTCTCAGCTTCACTGTTACCTTTTCGCTAGCTTTGTTCCTTCTCCTTGGCTCTACCTTCTCCGTTCGCCCTGCGGGCTCACTCCGCTCCCCTACCCTGCTCCCAATTCCCACATGCCCCCATTACTACTTTTATTTCAACCACTCCCCATCCACTCAAGACAACCATCCAGTCAAAGCCTTCCCCTCTTTACCCCTCCTCCTTTCACCCACAGTCAACCATCCAATCAAAACGTTCCCCTCTTTACCCCTCATCCTTTCACCCACAGTAATTAAATACATCACTCTTTCACTACCCCTTCTCACCCCACAGCTGTTCTCTCGAACTGCAAATCCTCAAAGATTAAACTACCTTTTTCTAACCATACTTTCCATACTGTTCCGAACACTCTGAACCCCCATCTCCCTCCCACTACTCCTAACAACTTTATACCGTGCCAGCTCCTATACCTCCAATCAGCTTCCACTCTCTACTCCTTACCATACTCCCACACACAACCATCTCCTACCTCACACAAATAATCATTTCTTTTCCATCTCCTCCTCTCTGATGTTCTTCGTCTTCCCTTGCTGCAGTCCTGACTATTGGGTATAGTCCGCGTCCCAGTCGGCCCGAATACCAGAGTATAAGGCTGACGTCGGTCATGGCACCTTAGACTGACGTCAGTACGTCAGGGTACTAATGCGCATGACCGACGTCATTTCCTCAGTCTTTTTTGCCGCATGGTCCGATGCAGAAGCAATTTTGCGAGTGCAGGTTGGCGTTCTGAGATTTTCCGAAACCGGAGTTTCAGACCGAAAACAGAGTTGGCTAAGTAACCCGTTGGGGAACATTTTGGTTTTTCCTTGCCTCAGTATTTAACCGGATGTCAGAAAAAGTGAATAACTGTATTTCTTGTGGGAAGCAGATACCGCATAGGGATTATCATACATTGTGTATACCTTGTTTAGGGCCTGAGCACGACGTTGTTGGTTGCCGCTCTTGTGCTAGATTTAACAAGCGCACTATT
Source organism: Protopterus annectens (assembly GCF_019279795.1). Lineage (NCBI taxonomy): Eukaryota > Metazoa > Chordata > Ceratodontiformes > Protopteridae > Protopterus > Protopterus annectens. The sequence goes on from NC_056736.1 coordinate 561,367,445, forward strand.
AAGAGGAGGCTTGATTGTGCTAGGTTAGTGTTTGGGAAGCGTTGCAATTACAATATGCCGTCGGATGCTCCGACGCCTGCTTCATCTAAGAAGCGCAAGGACAAAACAGTGAAGCCTAGGGGTGAGGAACCGGCAGTCCCGGACGTCGGTCCTTTAGAAGGCCCAGGGGAGCCAGAGGTTTTGCCAGGAGTCTCTATGGAGTCTCAGGCAGATACTTTACTGTTACAGGATGTGCCCTCTCAGGAGGTAGGCCAGGCTGAGGGGGCTTCTCAGGTAACTGTTCTTCCCTCTCTTCCCAAGGTAGTTAGGGCCTCTCCTTCTGTTGCCAAAGCTTCTTTTAGAGGTAGGCCAAGTTCAGCTTCTGTGGGGGCTTCTCCTAGCATTTCGGGCTCTGTGCCTAAGAAACATATGCTTAAAATGGCAGAAGATTTGATTACTCTGATTAGAGGTTCTATGCCCCCACCTGATAAGAGGCCTAGGGTGGAACAGGAGTTTGATAGTTTTGAACAGTGTTCACAGGCTTCAGAGTCTTCTGTGGAAGACTTGCAAGAGTTTCCTACTTATTCTGATTCTGATGTGGATGATTCCACTCCTTCAGCTTCTCCTCCTGAGGATTTTTCATTTTCAGAGACTCTTCACTCCATGAGGGAGCACTTTAAATGGGAAGGCCAAGATTACTCTGACTCCAGAAAAGGCTTAGGGAATTCTTGTTTTGCCCCAGCATAGGCCCTTAGCTATTCCTCCTGTGTTGAATGTGGTGGAGGATGTTTTGCAGAGGCTTCTCTGAACCCTGACTCCTTGCCTCCTGCTCCTGTTAAGCCTGATAGGTATTATAGGGTGCCCAAGCTCATAAGTATTTGTTTAAGAGTCCCAGGGCGGACCCAGAAACTGTTTCTCAGGGGCCTAAAGGTGTTAAAGCTTCTGTGGTTAAAAATCCTGTACCCTCTGATAAAGAGGCAAGGGCTTTGGATAGGTGGGGTAAGAAAGTATATACTTCTTCCACTCTAGCCATGAGGGCGTTGAATTGTCAGTTTCATATGCTGAAATATCAGAATTATCTCCTTTCACAATTGAAATCTAAGGTGGATGCTTTGGCGGAAGGTATTGAGTGTAAAGAATTGCTGGATTTGGTTCATGTGTCTGAACAAGTGGGTAAGCATTCTTTGCAGTGTGGTTTTGATGCTGTTCAGGCCTCCTCGAGGGTGGCTGCTACTAGTTCTGTTCTTCGCAGACATGCCTGGTTGAAGGATCAGAATTTAGCTGAGCATGTTAAGACTAGGATTTTGGATGCTCCTTTACAGTCTGATGTGTTGTTTGGACCGCCTGTGGAAGCAGTTTTAAAGAAAATGGAGGACAAAGCTAAGTCTATGCAGACTGTTAAAGACTTTTTGCAGGTGCAGCCTCCAAGTTTAGTAGAAATTGGCCTGCTAAGGGGTGGACATATCCTGCTTATGGTTCCCAGTCTAGGGGTAGGTCTAGACGTGGTAGGGGCAGGGCTCAAGGTTCGTTTAGGCCTAGATCAGACAGTTCACCTGCTCAGACTTCTGGTGAGGGCAGGGGTCAGTCCTTTCGTAAGCAGAACCAATGACCTGCCTTTTCAGCTGCCAGTGGACTCTCGTCTGGCAGCTCCTTTGGGAGGAAGATTGTCTCTTTTCAAAGAAAATTGGGATTTAATCACTCAAGACAGATGGGTGCTGGATATCATTCATCACGGTTACAGATTTTATTTCCACACAATGCCCCCTTTCAAAGGCATGCCAGATGTTCCTCCTCCACAAAGAAAAGAGGCTCACAAGCAAGTTTCTCAGTTACTCCAGATAGGGGCCATTCAGCCAGTCCCGGTATCAGAAAGGGGCTTCGGATTTTATTCTCGCCTGTTCCTAGTACCAAAGAAGGGGAACACGTGGAGACCAATTTTGGATTTATCTATCCTCAACACTTATCTGGACATTCCCAAGTTCAAGATGTTGACGTTACAGCAACTGTTACCTCTGCTGGGCAAGGATCACTGGATGGTAACTTTGGATCTCAAGGAAGCTTACCTTCATGTGCCTATAAGGCTAAGTTGCAGAAAGTATCTGCGGTTTCAACTGGAGATTTTCATTATCAGTTCTCTGCATTGCCCTTTGGCTTATCTACTGCCCAGAGTATTCACAAAGGTTCTGGCTCCAGTGATAGCTTACTTCAGGCTTCAAGGCATTCAAATCTATCCTTACTTGGACGACTGCCTGATTCTGGCTCAAGAAAAGGAACACCTTCTACAGCATCTGGAATATGTCATAGCAGTGCTAAGATGCCTAGGGTATTCTGTGAACGAAATAAAGTCCAGTCTAGTACCCTCTCAAGACATGTGCTTTCTGGGTGTGAGACTGAATACAGCAGCCCAGATGGCCTTTTAACCCCGGACAAACAAAAGAGTCTGTCACTTTACTTCCATCAACTATCTCATCAGTCCGTGCTGACTGCAAGGACAGTCCTTCAAGCATTAGGGTTCATGGCATCTTGTATTCTGGTGCTTCCCAATGCCAAACTGCATATGAGGAAGCTGCAATGGTATCTCAAAATGTATGGACACAGCACTGCCAAGATTTGGACACTGTCATTCAAATAATACCTTGCCTTCAAAAGGAATTCTTGTGGTGGGCTCAGGAATGTCACCTAAACAAGGGACTCTCTGTGACCCGGCCAGAGGCGAGTCAGATTTTAACGACAGATGCCTCGGACACTGCTTGGGAGCTCATCTAAATGGAAAGTGGATACAAGACAAGTGGCCTGCCAGACTACAGCATCTACATATCAACATGAAGGAGATGTTAGCAGTCCAGTTTGCATTGATGGCGTTCAAGGAGTTACTTCTTCCAGGGCAGGTGTTGATTCTGACAGACAACACAACTGTCATGTGGTACATCAACAAGCAAGGGGAACACATTCTTATCCTCTATGCAGGCAAGCAATGATTTTATGGGAGACTGCGTTAAGCCTGCAACTGACTCTTCAGGCAAGGTTTCTGCCAGGAGCACAGAACTCCCTAGCAGATGTATTAAGCAGACAAATCATGGATCCCCACGAGTGGAAACTGGATCTTCATGTATTTCAGAAATTGACAGTGTCATGGGGAACTCCAGACATAGATCTGTTCGCTTCTCCACTAAACCACCAGCTGCCAAAGTATTGCACAAAGGGGTTTCATCACACAGCTTGGAAAGTGGATGCTCTGTCTTTCAGTTGGAAAAACCTTCATGTCTATGCCTTTCCACCTCTACCTCTTCTTCCAAAGGTATTACTAAAGGTCAGACAAGACAGGCCAAGGATGATTTTGATAGCTCCAGATTGGCCTCGGCAACACTGGTACCCACTTCTAAGGAGTCTTGTAAAGAAGCCTCCATGGCCTTTACCTCTGATTCCTCATCTGTTATCTCAGAAGGACGGTCATCTGCTCAATGTCAAGCTTCAATCTCTTCATCTCACAGCTTGGCATATTCTGTGTTGAAGCACGGTAGGTCTCAGCTTCCTCAACAAGTTTTAAATGTGATTATGGAAGCTAGAAGGCCTAGTACTAGGAGAGTGTCACGAGAAAAATGGAAGAGATTTTTATTTTGGAGTACAGCAAAGAATTTGGAGATTTCAGAGCCTAATTTGAGTGTGGCTCTTCAATATCTTACTGAATTATTGGACAAAGGTTTGTCCTTCTCTTCCATAAAGATTCATGCTGCAGCAATTTCAGCTCACTATGATTGTGACCCACCTTTGTTTTCGCATCCTTTGTTCAAGCAGTTTCTTAGAGGGGCAAAGAATTTAAGACCCCACGTAGAGCTCCTACTCCTGCTTGGGATCTCAATTTTGTGTTGGAAAAACTTACTCTACAACCTTTTGAGCCTGCAGCTACTGCTGAATTGAAATATTTGTCATGGAAGACTGCTTTTCTGTTGGCTATTACTTCTGCAAGAAGGGTGTCTGAGTTGCAGGCCCTTATGGCAGTAGAGCCCTCTTTGGTTTTCCATAAGGACAGGGTTTCATTACGTACTAATCCTTCCTTTATGCCTAAGGTGGTTTCTAGTGTGGCTTTAAACCAAACTATTCATTTGCCTACGTTTTTGCAGATCCTCAAAATAAAGGGGAAAAGATTTTGCACACTTTAGATGTACACAGGCAATTGCGTTATTATTTGAGCAGGACTAAAGATTTTAGGCAGTCTCAGCAGTTACTTGTTTCTTTTGCTTTGAGTTCACAGGGCAAGCCTGTGTCAAAACAAACTATTTCTAGGTGGATTGGCTTTTGCATTGCATTTTGTTATTCCCATCATGGCAAAGAGGTTCCAGCTGGGATTAGGCCTCATTCCACTAGGGCTACTGCCACTTCAACAGCATTTCTAAGGGGTGGCAACTAAGGATATTCTGGAAGCAGCTACTTGGAGTTCAGTGCATACTTTCTCTAGGCATTATCACCTGCCTATATACTCTAAGACTAGAGCTGGTTTTGCCACAGCTGTTTTACAAGGCATGTTGTCAGCTCCTGCTACTTTATAATTTGCCAGCCTCCCTTACCTCTGCTTTGGGATTCTACCCAATAGTCAGGACTGCAGCAAGGGAAGACGAAGAACATAGTACAGTTTTGTACCTACCATAAATGTAGATGTTCGAGGATTCCCTTGCTGCAGTCCAATTTACCCTCCCTCCTTCCCCTCTGTGTTTCAGGGTGGTTGTGTAGGTGAGTTTACATGCTTATATTTTTGGTATATATTACTGTATATATTGTACATGTTTTTTGGTGCAGGTTGTTTTTGGGACTTGTCTTTTTGGGTCTTCTGACATCTGGGGCAAGAAAAGACTGAGGAAATGACGTCGGTCATGCGCATTAGTACCCTGACGTACTGACGTCAGTCTAAGGCGCCATGACCGACGTCAGCCTTATACTCTGGTATTCGGGCCGACTGGGACGCGGACTATACCCAATAGTCAGGACTGCAGCAAGGGAATCCTCGAACATCTACATTTATGGTAGGTACAAAACTGTACTTTTCAGCTCAACTGTCTGCACCTTTTTAGTCATAAAATTATTTCCACTACTGCTAAGACACTTACTCTTAAACAAATACTAGACCATCCAGAATACCCTAAATCAAAACCAAAACACACTAAAATAACTTCCTTCAATAACCTCGTCTTAGCTGGAGACATTCACCCCAATCTCGGACCAAACCCACCCACAAATAACAGTTACCCTCCCCCTTCCTCTAACCTTTCATCCCCCTACAATACTCTTAAAGTTTTCACACTCAGTGCCCAGATTCTCAACAAAAAAGCACAACAGTTTCAAGCATTGCTAAGTCATAGCCAACCTGACAGTGTAGCCATCTCTGAAACTTGGCTTAAACCCCACATCTCTGACATCCTACCCTCTGGATTTCACACTCTTGGATGTGACCGCCCAAAGAAAAAAGGCAGAGGCTTTACATTAATCAATTCCAATCTACTTACCTTAATTCCCCTACCAAATCCAATTCCTAAATTTGCCAATGCAGAACTAACAGTTGGTTATTAAAAATTAATAATCACAAAAGCCTGTGTATCATTGCCCTTTATATCCCACCCGGAAATAACATCTCAACCCTGGAAGACATACTCCAATGGGTTTCAGCTGAAATTAAACTTGAAACTTGCATACTAGGCGATGTAAACATTGAATGAAATAAAATTAAAAGTCCCATATCCTCCCTGTCCATTAACCTCTTTAACTTTACTCAGGTAACCCACTTCATCACCAGACCCAATAAAACAAATCCCCCAGAATTCATTCTTGGCTGGATCTTAGCACCCATCCAAATAAAATTACCAACTCTGGCACCATCCCTGACTCTGTTAGTGATCACCTCCCAGCTTTTGTTCACCGTGCAACCACCTCCCTTCCACATCAACGTCAATATATTTAGACCCACAACCTTAGTAAATTTGACCCCAAAACCTTCTGTAATTATCTCAAACAGATGAATTGGAGCATTCTAAAAACCCTTCCACTCGATAAAGCCATAGACCACTTTAAGTCTACTTTCCTAGATGCTCTAAATTCCCTATCTCCACCAAGAAAAAAAAGAATAAAAACTATAACTGCCCTTGGATTACCAAAGAAACAAAGCAAATTATGCATCAAAGAGAAAAATTCTGGAAGCTTTACCAAAAGAATACACTTCCCAAAACCCTTCTTCAATATATACAGCTCCATAAGTTTTCAAAAAAAAAAAAAAAATCTTCAAAGACAAAAAATCCTACTACACTAAACTCCAGTCCAACCATCCCCAAAACCCTAGACTTTTTTGAAACTCCATAAACTCACTTCTCAACCCAGGCTCCAAAAATAACCCCTGCCGGACCCAAGTAAATTTGACCTTGAATTAGCCTCACTATTCAACTCTTTCTTTATAGAGTCAATATCTGACCTAATGAAAACTATTCCCAACAATGCCCATCTCTCCTACAATCCACCTCACAAAATCCACAAATAATATCCCCCCTATGTTTGAGCTTAAACCTGTCTTCACGAACTACATAAAAAGACTTCTATCCAAACTTAAACCCTGCTCCAATGCACCTGACATCATCCCCTCTGCCATTCTCAAGTCTGCTGCCAATGGTATAGCTCTCCCAATTAGTATCCTAATTAATAGATCCATAAAGGAGTCCTATGTCCCTAAACTCTGGCGTTCCGCCTTTATTCTTCCTCTCCACAAGGCAGGCAAAAACACTAACATTTCAAACTTCCGCCCTATAGCTCTTCTCTCTCCAATCTCCAAATTCCTAGAAAAATGCATCCACCTCCAACATATACCTTTTTCTGACTAAAAAACAACTTCTTACCCCCTACCCAACATGGCTTCCGACCAGGACATAGCACCATAACAGCTCTACTCTCATTCTTAGAAACTGTCAGTCAAGCCCGAGATTCTGGGAACTTAGTATCCACAGTGCTCCTAGATCTCTCTAAAGCATTCAATTATATTTCCCATAAGCACCTTCTAAGTCACATCTCAAACCTAAATCTTTCCCAAAACACTCTGTCCTGGTTCTCAAACTATCTAGATCTCAGGCTGTGAAATGGAGAAAAGGCACCTCACCTTTCTTACCTACCCCTACTGGAGTACCACAGGGGTCCATCCTCAGACCAATGCTGTTTAATGTCTTTATCAATAACTTTCACTCTGCTATTCCTAATGCCAAAGCCATCCAATATGCAGATGACTCTGTACTTGTCTGCCCTGCCTCTAACCTTCCTGAACTCCTAGCTAAAACTCAGACTGCCCTCTCAACTACTGAGATCTGGATGCGCCAAAATCACCTTTCTCTCAATGCTAACAAATCTAAAATACTACTATTCACACCCTCAAAATCTTTCTCTTTTGATAAAAATTCCTTCCAAGTCCTTAGCCAAAGCAAATATCCGATCAAAGTTGTTCCCTTTGCCAAACTACTCGGTGTAACTATAGACGAACGCCTCAAGTTCAACATCCATATTCACCAAAATGTAAAGAAAACCCACCAAAAACTAGGTTTGCTATACAGGACAAACCAGTACTCTGGCCTCCTCTTACCTCCTTCCCTTCCTTCTGTACGGCGCACCACTACTAACTAACCTGTCCTCTTCCATCACTTCCAAACTTGAAAGCTGTTGCAACAAAATTTCTAAATGTGCCACCAAAGGCAAACATTCCACTCATCACTGTGTTACTCTCCAATCCGTCAACTAGTTAGAATTCACAAATTACCTGGACTTCCTCCAGCTCACTACAGCACAGAGACTAATATTTAATCCAACCAAATGCCCTGCTCTAACTAACATCCTTCCCCCATACACCCCAAGTAGAACTCTCAGATCTGAACACCAAAACTTAATTACTGTCCACAAACCTAAACGTCCTGCTGGACAACTTCTCCTCAGGTAAGAAATGGAACTCTCTCCCTTCCACACTAAGGACAGCGTCAAACACAAACAACTTCAAAACTTAGCTTTACATCTACCTTTCCTCCAAATGGAAATGTAACTGCATTCTCCCTACCTAGAACTCTTTAACAAAAGCCCCTGGGAGGGTATCCGTCTGAGTTCCTAGGCACTTTATAGCTGGCTGTAACCTTCTGTCGCTAATTCCCATATGATCTCTCACACTGTAAATATTGCAAATAGCTTTTGACTTTAACTGTGTGATTTGTTAAAATGTATCTGCACAATATTTTTCCACTATGGGCAATACTGCTCACGCTTTGTATTATATGATATGTATTTGTACTTGTACTTTTTTTTTATTGGACTGCTATCTTTACTGTGATCTGTTTCATGGAGCTTTTCTCCCCGGGCCTCCACTGAAAACAGGCTTTCTGGGCCCAGTGGACTTGCCCCGTAATCAAACTGGAAATAAATAAAATTTAATACATTATCAGGTGGTACAATAAGTTTCATTAAGACAAATTGGCCCATGGTATGTAATGATGTGGAAATGTCTAAGCTAGTACATTCTGCTCCTACTGTTTCTTATACACAAGGCAGGAATTTGTCTGATATGTTAGCATGTACCTATTTAAAAACAAAACAGTGTAAGAAACTTCTCTGTGTGGAAGATTTTCAGTCCTTATATTTCTAGTTAATGACTATATTAATCAGACCAGAGAGTAGTAGAAGTAGCGAACTTAAACTCGTCGTAAGTCAAAACAAAACAAAAAATAATAATAGAAAATATATAATTGTACAGCATTACTAAGTATTCAAAAGTAATCCAAGCAAGGCAAGCAGTCTGTTTCCAGTCGAAAATCCTTTATTAATTACACAGACAAGCGATCCAAGTAAAACAAAAATAGAGTAATAATTTTCTTACAAGCTTTCTAAATAAATATATATATATATATATATATATATATATATATATATATATACTTTTTATCAGGAATGGGAGTGGTTTATTGTGCTGTAAAACAACATGTTAGTGGTACACATGTTAAATTCACATCCCTTCCCCATCAGTGTGACATTCGAGCTGGTCCTGACCTACTTAGTAGCTGTCATAATAATATATAACACTTATGTACTTTAAATAAAATTTATAATGATGTGGTACCTCTTATTTAACCAGATTATTAAGTAGATTATTAAGTCTGTGATTTTATTCAAGACAATATACTACATGGCTGGAAATACATCAACCTTAGTTCATTTGGCAATCAAAAAATATATACATATACATTTTGCATGTAAAAATCAATTTCTATTTGCATAACCTATTAATGTGAAGTTGTTAAATCTCGCCGTTTATTCTCACTGATGGGTTCGGAGCCGATCCTCGGCTCCAACATGGCCGATAGCAAAGCTCAAGGTTTGCCAGTAGCTTGAGACCAAGCCCCTTATCCCACAATGCACTGCTGGAATTACCTCAGATCTAGTTTGCCACGGCAAGAGAGATCTCAGTGATCCAGCTAGCTCGGACCATTTGTGGGAAAATAACAGCAAGTTTTATAAAAAAAAAAACTTTCCTTTTTGTTTCTATTATAGTTGTGTGTTAATATTAGATAATTACATAATATAATCTATAGTTTTAAATAGTTAGTGCCCTGTTGGCTTAGTTGGTTTGTGTGGGCCTTTAGCCCTATTTACTCTTATTAGTCTTTTCTAATAGTCAGGGTTTTTTTCTGTAGGCCTCTTTATCCCTATATTTGTAATCTATAATTATATTGTTATAGATAGTGACCGGATTGGGCTTTGTTGTTTTTGTGGGTCTTTACAAGTGAGTAAGGACTTTACTGTCTTACTCTTTACAGTTTACTGTTTTGTTTTATTTAACTATGTCTGATGAAAAGGAGAAATCCCATCCTAAATTGGGATTCAAAAAATGCCCAGATTGTGGGCAGAAAATGTCCGTCACTGATGGACACATTCAATGTGTCTACTGTCTGGGGGCTAAACACCTCCAAGACACTTGCAGCATTTGCCGTTTCTTTTCTTTAAGAGTCCTCTTAGAGAGAAGGAGGAAGCTAACAGACAGGGGTTGCTGCAACAATCCTTTTCTGAGGTGTTGAGTAGCCATGAGGGTACTAACACGTCCTCCAGATAGGAGGAGGAAGCTAACAGACAGGGGTTGCTGCAACAATTCTTTTCTGAGGTATTGAGTAGCCATGAGGGTACTAGCACGTCCTCAAATTCCAAATCTTCAGACAAAGTGACAAAAAAGGCAAAAGTTTCAGGAGGGCCATCGGGTCCATAGATCTCGGAACCGAGTGTACCTTTGGTTCGGAGCCAGCTCTCAGTATTGGAGCCGGTCTCTGAAGTTCCTTCTTCTCCTCTGCTCCAGTCAGCACCTTCGGTGCATTCAGCTAAGTCCTCAGTCAGCCTTTCAGATTTGGACATAGATCAGCTAGTGCAGAAGCTTTTACAGGCACCAGAACTTGCCAAATTGTTGTCGGCCCCGGCCAGCTCGTCGCTGCTGAAGACCATGGAACCGGATTTGTCTACTCCTCCTCCAAACCGTACTGGACTCTCGGAGCCGAAGGAAACAGAACCGATGATTGTCGAACCCTTGGAGCCGATACCCACACTGGTGTTATCGGCTCCATCTACTCGGATATCCTCAGCGCCGACCGAGGATTTTAGGAGCCAACGCTCTCCCATCGGGTCTGGGTAGAATAGTTGAACCGATTTGTCGGTGCCGACTCTTCCTCTCGGGGCTTCGGCTCGGATGAGCTCGGCTCCTACCTCTGGCTTGGAGCCCAGAGTTTTGATGCAGGAGGATCGGACGGTACTCTCGGGTCCGTCCATTCCTTCTTGTCGGAGCCATGATGCCTTCGATGCTATGAGGAGAGTTTTGTCTCCAAAAACAACGTCAGCATCAGTTCAGCCTTCCCTCTCCCTCAAGCTCCTGTGTCTGCTTCTTCATCTACCGGTCCCTCTAAGCGTAGAGACCCCGAGCCTCAAGTACCCCCACAGGGCATCCCCTGCTCTTCTGAGACCTCCCAAGATCCCCCCTCTGAGGAGGTGCCCAGGAAGAGACTGTGCAAGAGGAGGCACTTAGACTCCCCACAGGAAACTTTGACATCTGACACGGACTTAGATGAGTCAGAAGGGTCCCCTCGATCTCCCTCTGAGGATATCTCCTTTGCAGAGATACTAGAGATCCTTAGTCAGAGGGGCGATTGGCAGTCCAAGACCCCTACGGAGGATGAGTCCATGCTCTTGAAGGCTTTTGGGTCTCAACCTTCCACTTCTTGGGTGTCTCCGCCTTACGATGAGCTCATGGAACTGATTTCTCGTAAGGCATGGGAGTCACCAGAGGCCATGGAGCCTGTTCCTCGTAAGCCCAATAAATTCATGTCTGCCCCAGTGGACAAGCCATTTTTGACAAAGGGAGTGCCTGTTGATGCCATGGTGGTAGCTGCAGCCACCAAAAAGGAAGTGTCTGAGACATCCACATCTATCCATCCTCCTAACAGAGATTCTAGGGTCATGGATAGATATGGGAAACGCATGTTTAGTTCAGCGACTTTTTCTCTGCGATCACTGAACTACTTAACCCACTTTACGAGACTACAAAGAGATCTCCTGAAAGAGCTAGGAGATGCTCTCCAGGGTACAGTAGCTGCAGGGGTGGCCGACAAAGTCAACGGACAGCTAGCTACCCTAAACTCAGTGGTAAACACGTCCATGTGTCTCATATCCTATGCAGCTGATGGTTCGAGTAGAGCCACTAGTTCGGGCATTGCTCTTCGAAGACCAGCCTGGATGCGTCTCTGTTCCTTTGCTGAACCCTTTAAGTCTTCCTTTATTAATACCCCATTCGGTGGTTCATCATTGTTTGGGCCCAAAGTAAAGGAAACTTTAACCATGTGTGAGCAGGAAGGCAAGACCTTAACTGCCGTTGGAGTCCGTTTTTCTACCCCTACTTGACCCTACCCCAAGGGCCCTAGGGGAGGGAAAATGTGGTTCTGAAAAGCACAGGGAGCCTTTCAGGACACACGTGGAGAAACCCCCTCTAGAGGCAGAGGAGGGAGTTATAACGGAAGACACTGCCCCCGCGGCAGAGGGGGTCCGCAGCAACAGGGTGACAGGGGTCAGTTCTCCGGTCAACCCTACCAGTGCCCCTGAAAGGGGGCCCGACTGTTCGGCTCTGGAGGCACTCAGGGGTCACTTGTCTTTGTACCCAGAAGCCTGGCTAAACATAACCTCAGATACAAGGGTACAAAGCATCATTTCCAGAGGATATTTCATATCATTCTCTTCCCCTCCCATTCCTGTAAACAGAATCCCAGATGTTCCACCCAATCTCAGGGAACAAGCAATCGTAGAGGTCCACAGATTGCTAGAAAGAGTCATCCAACCAGTCCCAGCAGACCAAGTTGGATTCGGAATTTACTCAAGATTCTTTTTGGTAACAAAGAAAACGGGGGACTGGAGACCTATCTTGGACCGCAGCAGACTCAACCAGTTCGTAAAGAAAGAGAATTCTTCCCTTCCTAGAGAAAGGCGATTGGATGTGCTCCATAGATCTCAAGGACGCGTACCATCACATAAAGATGAACAGATGCTCCAGAGATCATCTGTGTTTCTGGCTGGGAGCCACTCATTACCAGTTTCGAGCCCTGCCCTTTGGTCTCACTACAGCCCCCAGAGTGTTCCCAAATGCATGGCAGTGGTCACGGCGCACCTGAGACGTCTAGGATTCCAGGTGTTTCCATACCTAGACGATTGGCTCCTCACTGCTACCACCAGGCATCAATTGACTCAGGCAACAGAATACACTCTGACACTCTGCCATCAATTAGGCATTACAATCAACTTCGAAAAGTCTGCCTTATCGCCATCGCAGCATACCATTTTTATAGGAGCAGAGTTGAATACCTCAACTACCACTCTTCGTGTCGAAAGAGTCTCACTTCTCCGCCAACACGTCAGCCACTGGTGTCAAAGAACAGAGCTACAGCAGCAGACGTATTGAAGGTGCTAGGTTTGATGGCGGTAGCAATCCTGGCTATACTACTCGCAAGGATGCATATGCGAATTCTTCAATGGCTCCTCTTAGCTCAGTGGTCGTACCAGAAACTACCAATACACCACATGATTCTCATCACGGATTCTTGCAAGAGAGACCTTTGGTGGTGGTTGACGTCTCTTCATGTCCCAATCGAAAGGCCAAATGTAGCCACTGTGGCCACGGACGCTTCCCTGATAGGGTGGGGGGGCATTTTTAGGGAAAGACTGCCCAAGGCACATGGACAAATCAAGAATCACATCTGCACATCAGTGTTCTAGAGTTGAGACTGGTACTTCTGGCATTGCAGTACTTTCAGGACTCTCTCCCTCTAGGAACTATTCCAATTCAGACAGACAATATGTCAGTAGTCTGGTACTTTGAACAAGCAAGGCGGAACCATGTCTTACCCCTTTTGTCGAGAAGCCCTCAGGGTCTGGCAATGGGCTGTGTCATCCCAGCGTTTTCTGTTAGCAACGCACATCCCGGGGAAATCCAACGTGATAGAGGACAAGCTAAGGAGGGCAATATTGCTCCCTCACGAGTGGTCTCTCAAACAACAGGTTGCGGAGTTGATTTTCCACAAATGGGGCCAGCCTTGCTGCGACCTCTTTGCCAGCCACATCAATTCAAAATGCAGAAGCTACTTTGCCCTAATACCACCTCCCGGTCATCCCCTGAGAGATGCACTTTTACACGATTGGCCCCCGGGTCTCCTTTATGCATTTCCACCCTTCCCATTGATACCCAGATTTTTACAGAAACCAAATATCTGGGAAGGACTGTTATTCTCATAGTCCCATACTGGCCTCGACAGATTTGGTTCCTGTTTCTCCACCATCATCTGTTGGAAGATCCATGGATCCTGGACCCAGTTCCGGACCTTCTGACGCACCCGTCAGGGGACCTCCAGCCTTCACTGCAGTCCCTGAAACTGACTGCTTGGTTAATCCACTTCCTCTAATTGCCAGGCTTCATTCAATTTAAGAAGATACAAGACAATGTCTCTTGTGTTCTCACAAGCCATCTACCAGGAAATTATATGGCAGTAAATGGAAAAGGTTCTCAATTTGGGCCAACACGCAGAAAATTGACCCTTTCGGAGCTCCGCTATCATCTGTTTTAGAATTCTTGACAAAAATTTTTAAGGAAGGAGCAGTAGCTGCTATAGTTAGAGTCCAGTTAGCTGCCATCTCAAATTTTCACCTTGGGTTTGGTGGCTCAAATGTTATGGGCCATAAAATATCTAAGACCTTTCTTAAAGGCGTTCTTCATATGAGACCTCCTATCAAAATTCCCTATTCTCCCTTAAATTTAAACTTTATGCTGTCTCAAATTATTATTCCCCCTTTTGAACCAGCATCTTCTTGTGATCTCAGTTATTTATCCTGGAAAACTATTTTTCTTGTGGCCATTACTTCTGCCCGCAGAGTGTCAGAACTTCAAGCATTATCTATCAGACCACCTTACATGATTTTCCATGCTGATAGAGTGTCTCTCAGAACAAACCCCTTATTTTTACCTAAAGTCTGTTCTGAGTCAAATATCAATCAGGTCATTGAGCTGCCAGTCTTTTTTCCCAACCACACTACCAAATTGAATACATGCTGCACAAACTTGATGTACACAGACGGCTCAGATTTTATCTTGACAGAACTAAGGATATTAGAAAATCAGATCAACTTTTTGTATCCTTCTCAGAAGCCAGAAAAGGCATCCAGTGGCTAAAACAACCTTATCTAAATGGTTATCCGATTGTATATCCTTTGTTTATGAAAATGCGAGCATGCCATTAACACACAAACCTAAGGCTCATTTTACAAGAGCCGTCTGCACGTCTTCTACTTTTCAAGCTAAATTGCCCCTTGACAATATTTGCGCTGCAGCCACTTGGTCTAAGCCTCATACCTTTATCACGCATTACAAAGTAGATAAGGCTTCAAGAGACAGGTCTTCCTTTGGTTCCACTGTACTGAAGAACATACTTCCATGAGCCACCCAGGATTGAGGGTGCTAGGACGCTACCCATCAGTGAGAATAAATGGCGAGATTTAACAACTTCACAGAAAGAAGTTAAGTACTTACCATAACGTTCCATGTGAGTTGTTTATCTTGCCTTTATTCTCACGTCCCTCCCTTCTTCCCCCTCCTGGCTGACTGTTGACTTAGAGGCAAGTACCATCCTGGTTATTCAATATTTCTTTTTCCCCTTTGGGAAGTGTCCTTGGTAGAAATAAATAAAAGGGTGTATATATATATATATATATATATATATATATATATATATATATTTTTTTTTTATATATTTATACTGTTACTCGCAGCAAACAAGATCTGAGGTAATTCCAGCAGTGCATTGTGGGATAAGGGGCTTGGTCTCGAGCTACTGGAAAACTTTGAGCTTTGCTATCGGCCGTGTCGGAGCCGAGGATCGGCTCCGAACCCATCAGTGAGAATAAAGACGAGATAAACAACTCACGTGGAACGTAATGGTAAGTACATAACTTCTTTTTAACAAAGATCGCTTTCGTCCTTCTAGACTTCTTCAGGTCTGTGTCCAAGAACCCTAAAAACAATCTATAAAAATATATATAATTGTATAATTAGTTAGTATTGTTGTTACACATCATTTTGAATAAAGTGGGAAAAAGAACCAGAAAAAAAATAAATAAGAAAAAATGTATGTATGATGATGGAAACAAAATATGCACTTAAATGTCAACTGATTTAAAATGGTATTTAAAACCAGTTTGTAGAGTAAAATAAAATACAATTAGTCAATAGTCATGTAAACAATGTGGCAATTTTCTAAGTTCCAGTGCACTTTTAATTGAACAGTAGTAGTTTAGTCCAGGCTTCCGAAAAGAGTTCAGCTTTAATTGCCACAAGTTCATGTTTCTCCAGAATGTTTGGGATGTCTCCTTCAAGGTCACCCATGTCTATGTGATCCAGGATCTGGAACTTAAAACCTGTGTGTCTTTTATGAAGAGAAAGAATGTACCTATTTACAAACAGAAGTCTAATGTAAAGTGAAATGCCTGTAGTAGTAGAGGCACCTCCTTTACGTGTGGAAATTGTTCTGATGTTCATCGTGTTACCCTGCTGCAGTCATCACACTTGGGTTATCCTGTCGTCAGGCGGTCCCGCAGTCGGCTGGAATTTCAAAGTCTTGGTCTGGCATCGGTTGCTGTCGCCTCTTCCCTGACGTCAGAGCACCAGGGGTATACATATATTGCAACCAACGCCATTTTCTTCAGTCTTTCTTGCCGCACGGTGCCCGAAGCAGAAGCAGTTCGCAAGTGCCGGTCGGCCGACTCCTGAGATTTTCGAATTCGAATTTCAGACCGAAGTCTTCTATAAAGCTAAGTACCCCATTGGGGAAACTTTTCTTGCCTCAGACCAATGTCAGAAAAAGTTAACAATTGTATTTCTTGTGGGAAGCAAATACCTCATAAGGATTTTCATTCTTATTGCATACCTTGCCTAGGCCCAGACCACGACGTCACTTCTTGTCGGTTTTGTGCTAGGTTTAATAAGCGTACTATTAAAAGACGCTTTGATTTCGCATGACACTAGTTCGGTAGGAAATTTAACTACACCATGCCGTCGGAGCAACCGACTACCGGCGTGCACAAAAAACGCAGGGATAAGGACAGGCAGCCCAGGCCTAAGCCAGATTCCGAGGCCTCGGCTGATCCAGTGTCTGATTCTCCGGTCCTCAGTGAGGCCCCGACGCAGCCCCTGACTACCGCAGATCTGGAACCCGAGACCGCTACGGAAATTTTGACGGAATGTACCAGGCCGACGCAGCCTTTTACTTCAGGCCCTTCCGACGACTTTGCTTCAAAAGATGTCGGTGCTTCAGAAATGCTATCGGTTTCTGAAGGCATTTTCAGACTGACGACTCTCACCATTAAAACGTTTTCTAAGTCGAAGACTCCTTCTAAATCTAAAAGGACTGCACTTTAGTCTCCTGTTCAAGGCCCTATGCCTACGAAACAGATGCTCAAAATGGCTGAAGATTTGATTTCATTAATCAGGGGTTCACAGCCCCCTCCTGACAAAAGGCCTAGACAAGAGGAAGATTTGGCTTCCTCTGAGCAAATGTCCATTTCTTCAGACTCCTCTGAGGACCAAGACTATTCCTTCTCTCTTTATGAAGATTCTGATGCTGAGGACTCTATTCCCTCAGCTTCTCCTCCTGAAGACTACTCCTTTGGGGAAACTTTACACACTATGAGGGAACATTTTCACTGGGAAGGTCAAGACTACTCTGATTCAAAGAAAAGGCTCAGAGAGTTTCTTTTACTCCCCCAACACAGACCACTTGCCATCCCACCAGTTTTGGACGTTGTGGATGATGTCTGTTTAGAATCCAGTTTCAACCCAGACTCTCTACCTCCTGCTCTGGCTAAGCCTGACAGATACTACAGAGTGCCTGATTCCCACAAATTTCTTTAAAAAAGCCCAGTAGCTGACCCAGAGACTATCTCCCAGGGTCCCAAGGGGGCTAAGGCTTCTATGGCTAAAAACCCAGTACCTTCTGAGAGGGATTCCAGAGCACTAGACAGGTGGGGGAAAAAGGTTTACACCTCAGCCACACTAGCTATGAGGGCACTGAATTGTCAATTTCTTATGCTTAAGTATCAGCAATTTCTAATCTCTCAGTTAAAGCAAAGAATAACCACTCTCCCTCAACAATCTGAATTGAAAGAAGTACAGGATCTGTTGCATGCTACTGAGCAGGTGGGCAAACATACCTTACAATGTGGGTTTGATTCTTTGGAGGCCTCCTGCAGAGCAGCTGTCACTGGGACTGTTATACGTAGGCATGCTTGGTTAAAGGAACAAACTCTGCCTGATCATGTTAAAGCAAAACTACTAGATGCTCCCTTACAGCAGGATGTTCTTTTTGGAGTTAAAGCAGAAGAAGTTTTAAAGAAAATGGAAGATAAGGCAAAATCTATGCAGACAGTCAAAGATTTCCTACAAGTACAGCCCCCTCGCTCAGCAGAAACTGGCCAACAAAAAATTGGTCCTTTCCAGCCACTGACAGACCGCAGAGGGGTAAATACAGACGCCCAAGGGGCAGAGGACAACCACAAGCCCAGTATAAACCTCGCCAATGGGGCACTACAACACAGAAGGGAGGAGAAGACAGGTCTCAATCCACCAGAAGGCAAACTCAATGACTTGCACCTCATCTGGCCAAGCAATACTCTCTTGGCAGCCCCCTTGGGGGGAAAACTCGCACTTTTTGCAGACAACTGGCACATAGTCACAAAGGACAAATGGGTCCTAGACATAATTTTACGAGGATACAGATTCCACTTTCACACCTTGCCAATGAAAAGAGGAATGCCAAACCTGCCACAAAATCAATGGGCAGAGGCACAAAAACAAATTACAGCTCTCATGGACATGAGAGCCATTCAGCTGGTACCTACTCGAGAGCAAGGCCAAGGATTTTACTCAAGACTCTTTCTAGTGCCCAGAAAGGACAATGCCTGGAGACCAATTCTGGACCTTCCAATTCTAAACACTTACAAGTACCCAAATTCAAGATGCTAACAGTACAGCAGCTACTTCCCATGTTGGGCAAGGAAGCATGGCTAGTAACATTGGACCTCAAGGAGGCATACCTGCATGTCCCTATCAGACAAAGTTGCAGAAGATACCTCCGTTTCATTACAGGTTCAACCCATTACCAATTCTCTGCACTGCCCTTTGGCTTATCTACTGCGCCCAGAGTTTTCACAAAATGCCTGGCACCAGTAATTGCATACTGCAGACAAAGAGGAATTCAAATATATCCATACCTGGACGACTGCCTCATCCAAGCAGAAAGCAAAGACATTCTCTTACATCATCTGTCCTTTGTAAAGCATCTACTAAACTGCCTGGGGTACACAGTAAACGAAAAGAAGTCAAAACTAGTACCCTCACAAAAATGATATTCCTGGGTGCCAGCTTGAATACAACGGCCCAGAAGGCTTATCTTACGTCAGACAAGCAACTACAACTGACTCAGTATTTCAAGACAATGGCAACAAAGACCCAATTAACTGCAAGAAAAATTCTGCAGGCTTTGGGCTTCATGGCATCTTGCATACTAATAATACCATTTGCAAAGCTGCATATGAGGAAATTACAGTGGTAGCTAAAAAGCGTATGGTCTCAACACAGCCACAGCTTGGACACAATGATATCTCTCATTCCCTGCCTACAGCAGGAATTTCTATGGTGGTCACAGGCATGTCACCTCAACAAGGGTCAGCCTTTTACCTTGCCCCCAGCCAGGCAGACTATCACAACAGATGCTTCAGACTATGCCTGGGGGGCACACATGGCAGGACATTGCATTCAAGGCCTATGGACTGCAGATCAAAGAAATCTGCACATAAATCAAAAAGAAATGCTAGCTGTACAGAAAGCTCTGACAGCCGTCAAGGATCTATTACATCCAGGACAACTTGCAATAAAGACGGACAACACCACAGTAATGTGGTACATAAACAAACAAGGGGGTACACATTCCTACCCTCTATGCAGGCAAGCAGTGATCTTATGGAACACAGCTCTGGCCTGCCAAGTCCAGTTACAAGCTCAATTCCTGCCAGGACAGAAGAACACATTGGCAGACGACCTCAGCAGAAACATCAAAGATCCCCACGAGTGGAAACTAGATCCACAAATATTTGCAATGATAACTCAAAAATGGGGCCTTCCAAACATAGACCTCTTTGCCAGTCCTCAAAACTACCAACTGACAAAATTTTGTACAAGGACATTCCACCATCAAGCTTGGAAAGTGGACTCTCTCTTTCAGTTGGAAAAACCTGACAGCATATGCCTTCCCTCCATTACCTCTCCTCACAAAGGTTCTTTTGAAGGTCAAAAAGGAGAGACCACGACTGATTCTCATAGCCCCAGACTGGCCACGCCAGCACTGGTACCCGTTATTGAAAAATATGGCCCACAGCCCACCATGGATATTGCCTCAAATACCCCATTTGCTCACACAACAAAACAAACAGATTCTTCACAGCCAGCTCAAAACTTTAAATGTGGCTGCATGGCAAATCAACCAAACATCCAACCAACTCCTCTTTCACAAGCAGTTCTGGATGTTATTCTGGAAGCCAGGAAGCCAAGCACCAGGAAGGCTTATTCGGACAAATGGAAAAGGTTTTGTGCCTGGAACCAAGCTAAAGGCCAAGACACAATTCAGCCTCACATGCCGCACATTCTACATTATTTAGCTGAGATGTTGCACAAAGGACTTTCATTTTCCTCAATTAAAATCCATGCTTCAGCTATTTCAGCTCACTACAACACGGATCCACCTTTATTTTCATATCCTCTTCTAAGGCAGTTCCTCAGAGGGGCAAAAAACATTAGACCTCCCAGGAGAGCTCCTACACCAACATGGGACCTCAACTTTGTTCTGGAAAAACTAATGCTACCTCCCTTTGAACCAGCTTTCTCTGCAGATCTTCAGTTCCTATCATGGAAGACTGCCCTGCTCCTAGCAATAACTTCAGCTAGGAGAGTCTCAGAGCTACAGGCACTAATGGCAGTTGAACCTTTCCTTATTTTTCATCAAGACAGAGTTTCTCTACGAACTAATCCTTCCTTTATACCTAAGGTGGTTTCCAGTGTAGCTTTAAATCAAACCATCCACTTACCCACCTTCTTCCCCAATCCACAGAACAAAGGTGAGAGACTCCTGCATTCCTTGGACATTCACAGGCAGCTTCGTTACTACTTGGACAAAACTAAGGCTTTCAGAAAAACTGACCAGCTCTTTGTATCCTATGCTACAGCTTCTCAAGGGAAGGCTATATCTAAGCAAACCATTTCTAAATGGATAGGTCATTGCATACGTTTCTGCTATACCCATCATGGGAAACCAGTTCCTGCTACCATTAGATCCCACTCTACCAGGGCAACAGCTACCTCTACAGCCTTTCTCAGGGGGGTTCCAACCAAGGAAATTTTAGAAGCTGCAACTTGGAGTTCAGTACACACCTTTACCAAACACTATCACTTACCTCTTTACTCTTAAGTCCAGGGCGGGCTTCGCCACTGCAGTTCTGCAGGGCCTTATTGCCTCTATCATACCTCCCCCCTACCTTAGCTTTGGGATTCTGCCCAAGTGTGATGACTGCAGCAGGGTAACACGATAAACATAGTACAGTTTTGTACCTACCATAAATGTAGATGTTCGAGTGTTCATCCTGCTGCAGTCCAGGTTACCCACCCTCCATCCCGTCTGATCTACTGGCAACATCTCTTCTATGCGTTACTGATGTATTTGCTTATAGCTGAAGGGATTTTGTGTTTGTGCAGTGTTCACTCCATTTGGTACTAATTCTGACCACCTTTTTGGGGGTACCTGAAGAAAATGGCGTCGGTTGCAATATATATATATATATATATATATATATATATATATATATATACACACACACACACACATATATATATATATATATATATATATATATACACACCCCTGGCGCTCTGACGTCAGGGAAGAGGCGACAGCAACCGACGCCGGA